>NC_084615.1:37065718-37365718 GCF_033978795.1 Nerophis ophidion | reverse complement strand
CGGAATTTTATATGACAGATGTCATCATTTTACACTAAAAAGTAATAATTTTGCATCAAAAAGTACTACTTTTACATGAAAATTTTGCAATACTACGAAACAGAAATAATATGAGAATTTGTTCACAATTTTCTTTAAAAAAAGTTGACACATTGTGAGAAAAAGACTGCATTTAGTTAATGTATTTTTTTTGTCATTGGTTTCTAATCTTCATCATTTACTTCAAGTTATTATAGTATGTCACTATATACATGCTTTTTTCCCCATTAATTTTGGCCAAAGGGGACGCATTTCAATTTCTTACACACATTTGTTTTTACATATGTTGGCCAGAGGGGGAGCACTTCAAATTTTTACACACACTTGTTATTTCATACGTAGACCAAAGGGGGAGCACTTTTAAAACCGACACACAGTCAATTTGAAAAATCCTTCCTTTTTGGGACCACGCTAATTTTGATTGATTTCATCACCAGGGGTGCAAATGAGACATTCTCTATTAGATGCGATGCTTTTCTGTATTGGGACCATGATTTATGTCCTATCTTGTTCACCGGTCCTCATATGAAAGGTACCTTTCCCTGTTGATGTCTCAAGAAGGGTAGAAATACAAGAACACACAAACACATACGCAAGCACGCACGCACGCACGCACGCACACACGCACACACACACAAACACACACACACACACACACACACACACACACACACACACACACACACAGAAGCCAAGGAGAGTTGGCTGAGTTTATGTCAAAATATTGACAGTGGAAGGAAATATTGTGATGCAATCTTGTGTTGCGATCCGCTACTTGGATCACCACATATGGTTTATACTTCCAGTTGTTGTATCACTGTTGTTCTACACTCTTACTTCCTGTTTAGTCAGTCACCATGGTTCACTCATCAGTCCACCTGCTAGTCTCGCCCCGCACACCTGCTAATAATTATCACCCTCCTATTTAAGCTCACTTTTTCTGTTTACTCATTCTGGGACTCTAATTTGCCTTCGAGCAACATTCACGACTGTTTACTACCCGTATGTATTTTCTCGCTAGCTCTTACGCTAAGCCACTCGATATTCCAGCTTTCATGCTGAATATGTTTTGTTTTACTCTTTTGTGTGCTTCCTGCCAAGTATAGTTTTTGTATTTTCTATTCCTAGCTTTCATGCTAGCACCCTTGGTTTATTTTTGTCTGTTAGCTCCAGTGTTTTTGTTCTTAGTCTGTTTTGGTAAGGTTAATAAATCATTTAAACTTACCGTTGCTGTGTTCATGTCGACGCATCCTCGAAGGGACCAATTTGGCATCACTATGCCAACCAGTCGTAACAGTAGAGTCCCAGCAAGAAAGAAAAGTTCCTTCGCGTCTGGCAACCATGAGGAGACCTTCGATGAAGGCACATGGAGGGTATTCCGAGCGATGGAGGCTGAAACTATCCGATGCAATCCAGACGATAGCATGATGTGGGATTTTGAGGGAAACCTGGTTCCGATCGATGCTTCCGGGTCCGGTGAGTTTCCCTCCCGCAACGCTCGCGCTCGTCCGCGTAGGCGGAAGCCGCGAACGATGGCTTCGTCCCGCGTCAGGGACTTTACCACTCCATGTCTCCCTCCTCATAAACATAGCTACCAACAAGCTGCACAAAATACCCCTACACCGTTGTTTGGTGATCCGATAGCACACTTTGCTAACTGTTTCACTGACTGGGCTAATTCCCAACTAGAGTCCGCCGTTGATTACGTCATTTCGTCGACGCCCCTGGTGACGCAATCCCGTCCTCCGCTGATGACATCATCAACGATGACATTTTTTTTGAAGATTCTCTTTCTCATCCATTTTCTAATGACAATAACATTAATAATAAAATACAGAATTACCAGGACATTTTTGCTTTTTATTATTCTGGTAAATCCCATCCATCTGTTTTTTCAACTCCACCTGTAAAACCTCATTCTCCGCCCAAGTCCAAGGTTTTTTCTCCCTTTTCAAAGGGACACTCTGGACAATATAGAGGGGAGGAGTCTCCCCGCCTCCAAACCTCCCACCACCCTCCCTTATGGTCAGTCCCTGACCACAGGGAACGGGTCTGGGATTCCCGTCTGGAGGGGGGGGCTATGGCCTATAGCTGTGTTGCGGAGGTAGCACAGACGCTACCTGTTCTTCAAACTGTCAAACCGCAACCTCCTTTGAGGCCACCCTTACCTGTTTTTCGGCCCGTTAAACCGCTAGCTCCTCCTAGACCTCCTCCACCTGTGTTTCCCCCGGCCAAGTCTCAACGGCCTTGTAGACCTCCTCCACCTGTTTTTCCCCCGGCCAAGTCTCAACGGCCTTGTAGACCTCCTCCACCTTTGTTTCCCCCGGTCAAATCACAACGACCAAGTAGACCTCCTCCGCCGGTGTTCAGACTTGCGAGGTCATTACCTCCAGCACGTCCTCCACCACCGATATTCGGCACTGTTCCTAACCTGGTTCCCACACCAGCTTCGGTCTCTTGCCTGGTTCACACACCAGTACCGAATCCTAGTCTGGTTCTCACGCCAGCAATTGACTCTTTCCTGGTCCTGGCTCCAGCACCAGCTCCAGAGCTGGAGTCCACACCAGCTCTTAAGTTGGAACCTACTCCAACACCTGCGTCGACGACTGCGTTTTCCACGCCGACTACTACGCCTTCTTCCACGACGCCGACTACTACGCCTTCTTCCACGACGGCGACGACTACGCCGACCTCTACGACGGCTGAAGCCAGCGCCTGCTCCTCGGCTGAAGCCAGCGCCTGCTCCTCGGCTGAAGCCAGCGCCTGCTCCTCGGCTGAAGCCAGCGCCTGCTCCTCGGCTGAAGCCAGCGCCTGCTCCTCGGCTGAAGCCAGCGCCTGCTCCTCGGCTCAAGCCAGCGCCTGCTCCTCGGCTGAAGCCAGCGCCTGCTCCTGCACCGCTGCCGGCCTCTGCTCCTGCTCCGCTGCCGGCCTCTGCACCTGCTCCGCTGCCGGCCTCTGCACCTGCTCCGCTGCCGGCCTCTGCACCTGCTGCGCTGCCGGCCTCTGCACCTGCTCCGCTGCCGGCCTCTGCACCTGCTCCGCTGCCGGCCTTTGCACCTGCTCCGCTGCCGGCCTCTGCACCTGATCCGCTGCCGGCCTCTGCACCTGATCCGCTGCCGGCCTCTGCACCTGATCCGCTCACTTTTTCTGTTTACTCATTCTGGGACTCTAATTTGCCTTCGAGCAACATTCACGACTGTTTACTACCCGTATGTATTTTCTCGCTAGCTCTTACGCTAAGCCACTCGATATTCCAGCTTTCATGCTGAATATGTTTTGTTTTACTCTTTTGTGTGCTTCCTGCCAAGTATAGTTTTTGTATTTTCTATTCCTAGCTTTCATGCTAGCACCCTTGGTTTATTTTTGTCTGTTAGCTCCAGTGTTTTTGTTCTTAGTCTGTTTTTGGTAAGGTTAATAAATCATTTAAACTTACCGTTGCTGTGTTCATGTCGACGCATCCTCGAAGGGACCAATTGGCATCACTATGCCAACCAGTCGTAACAGTAGAGTCCCAGCAAGAAAGAAAAGTTCCTTCGCGTCTGGCAACCATGAGGAGACCTTCGATGAAGGCACATGGAGGGTATTCCGAGCGATGGAGGCTGAAACTATCCGATGCAATCCAGACGATAGCATGATGTGGGATTTTGAGGGAAACCTGGTTCCGATCGATGCTTCCGGGTCCGGTGAGTTTCCCTCCCGCAACGCTCGCGCTCGTCCGCGTAGGCGGAAGCCGCGAACGATGGCTTCGTCCCGCGTCAGGGACTTTACCACTCCATGTCTCCCTCCTCATAAACATAGCTACCAACAAGCTGCACAATATACCCCTACACCGTTGTTTGGTGATCCGATAGCACACTTTGCTAACTGTTTCACTGACTGGGCTAATTCCCAACTAGAGTCCGCCGTTGATTACGTCATTTCGTCGACGCCCCTGGTGACGCAATCCCGTCCTCCGCTGATGACATCATCAACGATGACATTTTTTTTGAAGATTCTCTTTCTCATCCATTTTCTAATGACAATAACATTAATAATAAAATACAGAATTACCAGGACATTTTTGCTTTTTATTATTCTGGTAAATCCCATCCATCTGTTTTTTCAACTCCACCTGTAAAACCTCATTCTCCGCCCAAGTCCAAGGTTTTTTCTCCCTTTTCAAAGGGACACTCTGGACAATATAGAGGGGAGGAGTCTCCCCGCCTCCAAACCTCCCACCACCCTCCCTTATGGTCAGTCCCTGACCACAGGGAACGGGTCTGGGATTCCCGTCTGGAGGGGGGGGCTATGGCCTATAGCTGTGTTGCGGAGGTAGCACAGACGCTACCTGTTCTTCAAACTGTCAAACCGCAACCTCCTTTGAGGCCACCCTTACCTGTTTTTCGGCCCGTTAAACCGCTAGCTCCTCCTAGACCTCCTCCACCTGTGTTTCCCCCGGCCAAGTCTCAACGGCCTTGTAGACCTCCTCCACCTGTTTTTCCCCCGGCCAAGTCTCAACGGCCTTGTAGACCTCCTCCACCTTTGTTTCCCCCGGTCAAATCACAACGACCAAGTAGACCTCCTCCGCCGGTGTTCAGACTTGCGAGGTCATTACCTCCAGCACGTCCTCCACCACCGATATTCGGCACTGTTCCTAACCTGGTTCCCACACCAGCTTCGGTCTCTTGCCTGGTTCACACACCAGTACCGAATCCTAGTCTGGTTCTCACGCCAGCAATTGACTCTTTCCTGGTCCTGGCTCCAGCACCAGCTCCAGAGCTGGAGTCCACACCAGCTCTTAAGTTGGAACCTACTCCAACACCTGCGTCGACGACTGCGTTTTCCACGCCGACTACTACGCCTTCTTCCACGACGCCGACTACTACGCCTTCTTCCACGACGGCGACGACTACGCCGACCTCTACGACGGCTGAAGCCAGCGCCTGCTCCTCGGCTGAAGCCAGCGCCTGCTCCTCGGCTGAAGCCAGCGCCTGCTCCTCGGCTGAAGCCAGCGCCTGCTCCTCGGCTGAAGCCAGCGCCTGCTCCTCGGCTGAAGCCAGCGCCTGCTCCTCGGCTCAAGCCAGCGCCTGCTCCTCGGCTGAAGCCAGCGCCTGCTCCTGCTCCGCTGCCGGCCTCTGCTCCTGCTCTGCTGCCGGCCTCTGCACCTGCTCCGCTGCCGGCCTCTGCACCTGCTCCGCTGCCGGCCTCTGCACCTGCTCCGCTGCCGGCCTCTGCACCTGCTCCGCTGCCGGCCTCTGCACCTGCTCCGCTGCCGGCCTTTGCACCTGCTCCGCTGCCGGCCTCTGCACCTGATCCGCTGCCGGCCTCTGCACCTGATCCGCTGCCGGCCTCTGCACCTGATCCGCTGCCGGCCTCTGCACCTGCTCCGCTGCCGGCCTCTGCACCTGCTCCGCTGCCGGCCTCTGCACCTGATCCGCTGCCGGCCTCTGCACCTGATCCGCTGCCGGCCTCTGCACCTGATCCGCTGCCGGCCTCTGCACCTGATCCGCTGCCGGCCTCTGCACCTGATCCGCTGCCGGCCTCTGCACCTGCTTCCCTGCCTGCTTCTGCACCTGCTTCCCTGCCTGCTTCGGTTACAGCCCCCACGCCTTCGTCTGCTGCTGCCAAGCCTCCTCCACGTCTGCTGCTGCCAAGCCTCCTCCACGTCTGCTGCTGCCAAGCCTCCTCCACGTCTGCTGCTGCCAAGCCTCCTCCACGTCTGCTGTTGCCAAGCCTCCTCCACGTCTGCTGCTGCCAAGCCTCCGCCACGTCTGCTGCTGCCAAGCCTCCTCCACGTCTGCCGCTGCCAAGCCTCCTCCACGTCTGCCGCTGCCAAGCCTCCTCCACGTCTGCCGCTGCCAAGCCTCCTCCACGTCTGCCGCTGCCAAGCCTCCTCCACGTCTGCCGCTGCCAAGCCTCCTCCACGTCTGCCGCTGCCAAGCCTCCTCCACGTCTGCCGCTGCCAAGCCTCCTCCACGTCTGCCGCTGCCAAGCCTCCTCCACGTCTGCCGCTGCCAAGCCTCCTCCACGTCTGCCGCTGCCAAGCCTCCTCCACGTCTGTCGCTGCCAAGCCTCCTCCACGTCTGCCGCTGCCAAGCCTCCTCCACGTCTGCCGCTGCCAAGCCTCCTCCACGTCTGCCGCTGCCAAGCCTCCTCCACGTCTGCCGCTGCCAAGCCTCCTCCACGTCTGCCGCTGCCAAGCCTCCTCCACGTCTGCCGCTGCCAAGCCTCCTACACGTCTGCCGCTGCCAAGCCTCCTCCACGTCTGCCACAGGTGTGGCCTCTGCGAGGTCGTCCGCCTCGCCGGGCACCTCATCCTGCAAGGCGGCCACTGATGTGGCCTTTTCGAGGTCGGCCGCCAAAACTTTTTCGGCAGCGGCGTTCAATCCGCCGCCGCCACATTGCCTGTCCTCGGTGGATTCGGGGACACGCGACCTGGCGACCCTCCGCCATGGCCTCCCTCCGCCCTCCCTTCTTCTGTGGACTGTCTTGTTGTGGGGAGCGGGTTCAAGTTTTTTCTTTGTATTTTTGGACATCTGGAATCTGTCTTTTTTGGGGGGGGATACTGTTGCGATCCGCTACTTGGATCACCACATATGGTTTATACTTCCAGTTGTTGTATCACTGTTGTTCTACACTCTTACTTCCTGTTTAGTCAGTCACCATGGTTCACTCATCAGTCCACCTGCTAGTCTCGCCCCGCACACCTGCTAATAATTATCACCCTCCTATTTAAGCTCACTTTTTCTGTTTACTCATTCTGGGACTCTAATTTGCCTTCGAGCAACATTCACGACTGTTTACTACCCGTATGTATTTTCTCGCTAGCTCTTACGCTAAGCCACTCGATATTCCAGCTTTCATGCTGAATATGTTTTGTTTTACTCTTTTGTGTGCTTCCTGCCAAGTATAGTTTTTGTATTTTCTATTCCTAGCTTTCATGCTAGCACCCTTGGTTTATTTTTGTCTGTTAGCTCCAGTGTTTTTGTTCTTAGTCTGTTTTTGGTAAGGTTAATAAATCATTTAAACTTACCGTTGCTGTGTTCATGCCGACGCATCCTCGAAGGGACCAATTTGGCATCACTATGCCAACCAGTCGTAACATCTTGTACAGATTGTGTAGGTTAAAAAAATGTCCCAAAATTCAATGCAAGCTTTTAATCTGATTAATGAATTAAACATACACAGGAGAATATACAAGTGAAAAAAAGAGGGTAAAGAAAATAGTGTTACAGTTTTTGAACTGTGATACTACAGTACTAAGTTTGAGTGCAACTATGCCCCCCACCCCATTCTGGACAAACATCCGCTATCAAGACACCATGGTTTAGATCGGGGCTTTTCGACCGGAACCGAATCCACAAATATTACGTAGTTTATTCTATTGATCTGCTCTGTTCCCTTGTGGATAGGGTGTCCGCCCTGAGATCGGTAGGTCGTGAGTTCAAACCCCGGCTGAGTCATACCAAAGACTATAAAAATGGGATCCATTACCTCCCTGCTTGACACTCAGCATCAAGGGTTGGAAGTGGGGGTTCAATTACCAAAATTATTCCGGAGCGCGGAAAGCGCTGCTGCTCACTGCTCCCCTCACTGCCTCGCGGGGGGGGGGGGATAAGGGGAATGGGCCAAATGCAGAGGACACCTTTCACCACACTCAGTGTGTGTGTGACTATCAGCGGTACTTTAACTTTTTTTTTAATTATATTGATTCCATCCATTTTCTTTGGGGGCGGAGGGCGCTGGTGCCTATCTCAGCTACAATCGGGCGGAAGGCAGGGTACACCCTGAACAAGTCGCCAACTCATCGTATTGCCAAAAGAGATAGACAAACATTCACACTCACATTCACACACTTGGGCCAATTTTAGTGTTGCCAATCAACCTATCCCCAGGTGCATGTCTTTGGAGGTGGGAGGAAGCCGGAGTACCCGGAGGGAACCCACGCAGTCCAGGGAAAACATGCATACTCCACACAGAAAGATCCCCAGCCCGGGATTGAACCCAGGACTTCTCAGGACCTTCGTATTGTGAGGCAGACGCACTAACCCCTCTGCCACCGTGAAGCCCTTATATTGATTCATTTATCTAATTAATGTATTTATTTTTCAATGAAAATAGTAATTTTTTTGTTGTTTCACACACAGTCCGTGATTCCCTCTGCTGCGGTAGCGCGCAGAAGCTCCGCTGGGAACACCACACACGCCCCCGCGCTCATCAGGCAGACCGCGCCCACTCTCTGCCGCAGCCGGCGGCAATCCACGTCTGACACACCTGGCATTGATGACGGACGGCAGTATAAAGATGGCCGACGCTGACTCATCGACGTCAGAACGTAATCTACTATACTGTAAGCTGCACGTCTCTGACAAACCTCCTGATCTCGTACGGTACCTGTTTCCTTTTGCCGTTTGTTCCCCTGATCCCTGTTTCTCCCGCTCTTCCCACAGCGCTCGTGTCACCACTGCTATTTCCCTCCTGGACCCGTTTTGCCTTCCCGGATCTTTGACCTAGCTTTGGACTTTCGGACCCTCTCTCCTGCCTTTGACCCCCGCTTGGACCTTGGACTTCCCCTGGCTTGTTCCCACTTAGATTTGGACGCTGAACATCCAACACGCATCTCAACAAACCTCACGGTATTCATATATGGCAGGGGTCGGGAACCTTTTTGGCTGAGAGAGCCATACAAGCCAAATATTTTAAAAAGTATTTCCGTGAGAGCCATATACTATTTTTTTAAGACTGAATACAACTAAATGTGTGCATTTTTAAGTAAGACCAACATTTTTAGAGTATAATAAGTCTATTATTCTTTTCAATAACATTGTTATTCTGAAGCTAACCAACAATAAATAAAATGATTCGTGCCAATAATGCGACTTCTTGAACAGGTGCGGTAGAAACCGGATGGATGGAATAAAATGCACAAGAATGTTTTATATTTTGAACATTATTTTTGACACTGTGATGACCAGCGGAATTATTTATTACTTACCGTGTTAAGCAATGTCAGCTGAGATGTATCGGAGAGCCAGGTGCAGTCATCAAAAGAGCCACACCTGGCTCTAGAGCCATAGGTTCCCTACCCCTGATATATGGTAATTCCACACATAGTCATTCATGCAGACACATAGTAGCATACACACTCCACGTATTCATCAAGTATTCAATAAATCTATTATACTTTATCATTCCGTTGCTGTGCCGTCTCCTTCCCAAGTAATATACAACATTTTTTTCATTTACCATAGAGATTTAGTTCCCAATCTCTCTTTGGATATCTGTCCAAAGACATCTGGACATCTGTGTGAAGTTTGAATGTTCTCCCCGTGCGGCCGTGACTTTTTCCGAGTGCCCCGGCTTCCTCCTACATTCGAAAACAATGTTATGTTTTTTGGAGACTTTAAATTGTCCATAGGTTCAGAATGTGAGTGTGAATGATGGTCCATATGTGCCCTGCTATTTGCTGGTGACCGGTCTAGGGTGACGTCTCTCGCCCGTAGTCAGCTGGAGTAGGCACCTGCTAAAATGCACTTAAATGTAGAATATAGGTAGAATATATTTATATTATTCATATATTATATATCATATCTATAATATATGTTATATAATTTGTATTATTTATTATTGTTGTCTATTGTGAGCGAACTGTGGTGCTGAATTTCCCCCAGGGAAGAATAAAGTACTTTCTATTCTATTCTATTCTTACCCCCGCCACTCTGAGGTTAAGCAGTTTAGAAAATTTGATGGAGGCTAATAATTATGTGGTAGTAAAGCATACATTATGCTTATGAAGCAGTGACGTGCGGTGACCTTCACACCAGGAGCTTCTGTTAGGAATTCGCATGGCTGCCGTTTTCGTGACCCCATGATGCAGGAATCGGGAGAGCGAAGAGAAGGCATAAACAGTTTTAATCTGATGTAACAGAAAAATGAAGCAGTCTTGCAAACAAAGGTTCCAAACAGAGTGTGATCTTCGAGCACTGAGGAGTGCTCAAGTGAAAACATAAATAGACATATGCTGATTGGCAGCAGGTGTGGACCAGCTGCCAATCAACAGCAGGTGAGGAGGTAACAGAGCTCCGCGGAACAAGCAGGAAATTTTCCAAAATAGGAGCACTGGAAGTAAATACAAAAACATGGAAAACCAACAGAAATAAAGTGACCGATCGTCACAGCTTCATGGGATAAGAGTTGTGTGGAATTCCTACACAAATAGACATACCCGGTACATTTAAAGGCCTACTGAAACCCACTACTACCGACCACGCAGTCTGATAGTTTTTATATCAATGATGAAATATTAACATTGCAACACATGCCAATACAACCAGTTTAGTTTACTAAATTACAATTTTAAATTTCCCGCGAAGTATCCTGTTGAAAACATCACGGAATGATGACGCGTGCGCGTGACGTCACCGGTTGTAGCAGACATGTTCTTCCAGCCTGATCCAAGCTATAAGTAGTCTGTTTTAATCGCATAACTACACAGTATTCTGGACCTCTGTGTTGCTGAATCTTTTGCAATTTGTTCAATTAATAATGGAGAAGTCAAAGAAGAAAGATGGAGGTGGGAAGCGGTGTATTGCAGCTGCCTTGAGCAACACAAACACAGCCGGTGTTTCCTTGTTTACATTCCCGAAGGTGAAGCTTTACTATGGAACAGAGCGGTCAAGTGAACATGGTTCCCGACCACATGTCAACCGGCAGGTTTCGGTGAGAAAATTGTGGTAATAAGTCGGCTCTTACCGTAGACTTGAGCGGAGCTTGCGTCCTCCTGCAGCTGCGGAATATTACCTTCTCCCACCGGAGACAATGGCAGTCACCACACCCGTGGCCACACACCTTTCCGACTTTCAGATACCATATAATCTCACTAAAACACTCGTAACACAATAAGCAGATAAGGTATTTTCCAGAATTATCCCAGTAAATGTGTCTAATGACATCTAAATCGCTCCCACTGCCCTTGCCTTTTTTTTTCTAGTCCTTCACTCTCACTATCCTCATCCACAAATCTTTCATCCGCACTCAAATTAATGGGGAAATTGTCGCTTTCTCGGTCCGAATCGCTCTTGCTGCTGGTGGCCATGATTGTAAACAATGTTCAGATGTGAGGAGCTCCACAACCCGTGATGTCACACGCACATCGTCTGTTACTTATGGTAAAGGCAAGGCTTTTTTTATTAGCGACCAAAAGTTGCGAACTTTATCGTGGATGTTCTCTACTAAATCCTTTCAGCAAAAATATGGCAATATCGCGAAATAATCAAGTATGACACAGAATGGACCTGCTATCCCCGTTTAAATAAGAAAATCTCATTTCAGTAGGCCTTCAAATCCAAAAAATATTGTACGCAAGTAAAATAAAATAAACTTTTTTTTTTAAATTGTGCACGCACAAATCCAAGCACATTTCTTTTTCAAACTTAGACTTTGACAAACTTTATAGAGCCACAATGGAAATTGTTCCACACAGTAGCTCAGTTACAAAGGATGGAAAGGGTTTTTCATGGCAATCAACTTGAAATTGATGCAGACTCTGCCGAGACCACACCCTCTTATAAATATGCAAATCATATTGAAAGTAGTCATGTGTTTTGGCCAATAACAATTCAGTAGGAGGTGAATCCTTTTCTGTTTCCAGTGAACTTTAAAGCGATTGTCAGTCTGTCTTGTCTCCAAGCACAGAACATTGGCTGAAATAAAACAAAAAACAAATGGTCGGACCAGGAAGAAGGGGAAGAAGTTTTGAAAAAATAGTCGTTAGAATAATACGTAAAACTTTAGAAGAGGCGGGTGACTCTGATTATCCTCCAATATAAATATGCTTTGTGTAACTTACAATAAAATGTGTTCATAAAGTAGCATGCGCACATGAGCCAGATTAAATTAATATGTAATATTTGGTTGAATTTGCTCTTTTACATATAAACATGCTGCCAGTACTATGAAAAATGATACGAAAGACTTTGACTATCATTTGCTTACTCAATTTGTTATTACAACTCAGGAGAGGACTTGATACATAAGAGGTCCCAGTGTGCTGCTGCCTGCCTGGCTGTGCAGGAGTCAACTGAACACATTTGTTGTGGGGGGGTGTATATTGTAGCGTCCCAGAAGAGTTAGTGCTGCAATGGGTTCTGGGAATTGGTTCTGTTGTATTTCTGTTGTGTTACAGTGCGGATGTTCTCCCGAAACGTGTTTGTCATTCTTGTTTGTTGTGGGTTCACAGTGTTGCGCATATTTGTAAAAGAGTTAAAGTTGTGTATACGGCCACCCTCAGTGTGACCTGTATGGCTGTTGACTAAATATGCTTGCATTCACTTATGCGTGAATGTAAAAGCCGCCTTTATTATGTGACAGGACTGACACGTTGTTTGTATGGTGGAAAAGCGGACCTGATGACAGGTTGTAGAGGACACTAGAGGCAGTGCCTTTAAGGTACGCCCCCAATATTGTTTTCTGGGTGGAAATCGGGAGAAATTCGGGAGAATGGTTGCCCAGGGAGATTTTCGGGAGGGGCACTGAAATTCGGGAGTCTCCCGGAAAAATCGGGAGGGTTGGCAAATATGGTCTTGATACATCTCAACTTTTCCATGAAATAAGACAAACGCCAGGTTTTTGTGTGTAAGGAAGCTTGATACATGAGGCCCTTGGTAAGGCATTGATATCTTTTAATTCATATGCGCTAAACACTGTTAATACAGGTTGCTCATGAAGAGGATAGCAAGAAAAAGAAAGGGGTTATTCACTTTCAAAAAATGGTGTCAAATACTTCTTGGTCACACATAACTGCTTTGATAATAATAAAATAAATAAAAACATTTAGAGTTTTCTTACAGCCTACTGTATTTTTATGTAAAGTAGAGGCACTATTCTCACACATTGATAGATTACCTCTGTTTTGTCTAAAAGTCAAGTTTAGATTTTTATTTGAGCTCAGATATATAATTCTCCATTCTTATCTTAATTCGCCACATTATTTTTTTCTGCAGCGCATTATAACATTTTTTTGCAACCAACAAAAAAACAAACGCTGCCTTCTTCACTGATAAAACACAGTAGCTACGTATATTTGCAATACCAGTGGTTCTCAAAAGGGGGTACGCGTACCCCTGGGGATACTTGAAGGTATATGCCAAGGGGTGCGTGAGATTTTTTTTTAATATTCTAAAAATAGCAACAATTCAAAAATCCTTTATAAATATATTTATTGAATAATACTTCAATAAAATATGAATGTAAGTTCATAAACTGTGAAAAAAAATGCAACAATGCAATATTCAGTGTTGACAGCTAGATTTTTTGTGGACATGTTCCATAAATATTGATGTTAAAGATTTCTTTTTTTGTGAAGAAATGTTTAGAATAAAGTTCATGAATCCAGATGGATCTCTAATACAATTCCCAAAGAGGGCACTTTAAGTTGATGATTACTTCTATGTTGGGCTGGGCGATATATCAATATACCCGATATATTGCGGGTTTGTCTCTGTGCAATATAAAAAATGACTATATCGTACTATTTGAGTATACGTTCTCACGCAGTTGCTTTTAGCTGCGGGCATTACACTACAGGCTCTTCCCACTCCTTCTTGTGTCTCCTTCTCACAGACAAGCAGGCGCACAAACTTACATACGTCACATACTGACACGTCATACGTCACATACGTATATGCCGTCGCCCAGCAGAGAGGTAGCAGACTGGTTAAAGTTAGCTGTGATGCTAACGTAGCCGTACGAGTGTTAATACGAGAGAAAGAAGGTGCAAATCTGGTAACAAATGAAGGAGGAATTAATTCCCAATAAAAACAGCAGGGGGTCCATCGTCTGGCGGTGGTTCGGCTTCAAGTGGGAATATGTCAAACAGACAACCGTAATTGGTCAAGTGTGGGGCAAAAGCGTTGCAATAAAAAGTAGCATTACTGCTAATATGTAGCATCATTTGAAAAGTCACTCGCTAGAGAATGAAGATAATTTCATAACGTCCATAGGAACCTACCACATAGTAAAGGACAAATACTATTTGATTTCCTATCATGCAGCTAATTTTTATTTGACAGTTAAAATGTCTATGACAATCTTGCACTGTCTGTTTTGGAAATGAGATGAATGTTTGTGCCATTGCTTAATAACTTTAATAAATACATATTTGGTCAATTGACTTAGTTGGGATTTTCCTCTCTGCATGAAAGTTTAAAAGTAGCATATATTAATGCAGTATGAAGAAGAATGTTTTAATGTAGACACATATAATCCTAATTCTGCTGTGATTATATGCATCAAGTGTTCATTCAAGGCCAAGGCAAAATATCGTAATATACATCGTATATCGCGATATGGCCTAAAAATATTGAGATATTAAAAAAAAGACCATATCGCCAAGCCCTACTTCTATGTGTAGAAATCTTTATTTATATTTGAATCACTTGTTTATTTTTCAACAACTTTTTAGTTTTTTATATCTTTTTTCAAAATAGTTCAAGAAAGACCACCACAAATGAGCAATATTTTGTACTGTTATACAATTTGATAAATTAGAAACTGATGACATAGTGCTGTATTTTACTTCTTTATCTTTTTTATCAACCAAAAATGCTTTGCTCTGATTAGGGGGTACTTGAATCAAAAAAATGTTCACAGGGGGTACATCACTGAAAAAAGGTTAAGAACCACTGTGCTATACCGTACAACCCTACTCCAGACTTCTTCTCTTTGTTTGAGACTGTCGTTACTGCCACTTGTGGTGGAAAAGTGTATTACAACTGAGTACCACTGCTAACCATACGGACAGGACAACAGCTGAGAAAGAGATATTTTTTGGTGGCCCTCTACAAGGTGCTTGTAGCCCAACATTGCATGCCCTTTGGTTAAGAAACACTGGCCTATATGACATAAGCGCTCTGATAATTTTAGGCCTTTTTATAAAATCGCTATATTCAAATATTGTCAATATGACCCAAGTGCTCTGCTGTTTTAAAGGACAGACTGGAAAAAAATGCATCTGACATCCTCTATATGACAAGAGTGAACAGATCTCGGGCCTAATCCGGCCCATGAATGACAGCCGAACAGCCCAGCTCTAAATTTGAACTGCAGTACAGTATATAATGTGTACAAGTTTTATCATTTAAAAAAAAAAAAAATATTAGTATTTCTTACTTGTATTTTATTATTCATCTCTACTCATGGTTCTTACTATTTTACAAGTGTTATTATTTCTATTTTCCAACGTTCCTCAGATGAGCCATCTGCCTCAGAGGTTATCGGCCGTGCTTGTGGGGGCACTTTTGTGTCAGCGTCCTGGTGGCCATGGTCTGATGACCTCCTGGTGCAGATGGCTCCTGAGATAGTGTTTACTCAAATGTCTCCTCTGTACTCAGCCGTGCAATCATTTGTCCATATAGTTGCAAATGTGTGTATGTTGTGCGTGTGTGTTTGTGTTTGGTATGTGTCCGTGTGTACGTATGTGATAAAGGGCGATATGGGTCATCGGGGTATTGTTTTTAACTTTGTAAAACACATGTAATAAGAGTACTTTATAAATAAAGTTTGATTGATTGATTGATTGATTGATTATTTGGAATGGTACTGTAAGTAAAAAACAAAACCTCTTGTTTAAGTTTTTATTTTCTAAATGCTATTTTTAGTGCTGTGAAATTATTTTCTTAAACAGATTAATCACAGTATTGAATTTGGATCAGTCATAATTAATCTCAGGTTAATGCTCACTTACATAATTTGAATTGACCTAAAAACACTAATATTTAGACACAAATGCAATTTTATTAAGTGTCATGCAGGAAGATATTTTCAGTAATTTATTTGAATACAGGTAATTTATTTGCTCAATTTTATGTCAGTATTAACAATTTTATCCAAAGTACCATCAGGGTTTATTGCCAGCAAGCAGTATTGGCATCTGCTCACACATCTTTGCACTGACGTATGCATTGACTTGATTGTATAACAATCCGCCGCGCTTTTCAGGTAACCATCCATGGTTAAGGTAAGAGAGCGTCCATCCATCCATCCATTTTCGACCGCTTGTCCCGTTCAGGGTCACGGGAGGTCGCTGCAGCCTATCTCAGCTGCATTTGGGCGAAATGTGGGGGACATCCTGGACAAGTCTCCACCTCATCACAGGGCCAACACAGATAGACGGACAACATTCAGACTCACATTCACACACTAGGGCCCATTTAGTGTTCCCAATCAACCTATCCCCAGGTGCATGTCTTCGGAGGTGGGAGGAAGCCGGAGTACCCGGAGGTAACCCACGCAGTCACAGGGAGAACTTCACACAGAAAGATCCCGAGCCCGGGATTGAACCCAGGACAACTCAGGACCTTCGTATTGTGAGGCACTTACCCCTGTTCCACCGTGCTGCCCGTAAGAGAGCATGTGTGGCCAAAATAAATTGTGTGATTAGTCTGCATACATACATGAATAATGTGATAATATTTTGTGATTGATCACCTAAAGTAACTCTTTCTTTTTGATAGCCCTGTTTTTATTTAAATATTTGCATTAGTTCTATTTTAAAAAGTCAAAATCACATTTCCTGGCAAATTTGTAACCTTCTGTGAATCAACAGTATTTACAATACCAAGAAATATAATAGAACATCCATCCATTTCCTACCGCTTATTCCCTTTCGGGGTCGCGGGGGGCGCTGGCGCCTATCTCAGCTACAATCGGGCGGAAGGCGGACACATTTTCATTTTGTAATTTGTCATGAATAAATCATTAAAAGCATATACTGTTCATGTTTATCTTATAACAAATGTATCAATCAAATGATATAACTTATAAAAATAATATCAATATATCCATCCATCCATTTTCTACCGCTTGTCCCTTTTGGGGTCGCTGGAGCCTATCTCAGCTGCATTCGGGCGGTAGGCGGTGTACACCCTGGACAAGTCGCTACTTCATCGCCACCTACGTTAAAGCTGCAACTCACACAATTAATCATAATGTATAATCATATTAATAATGTATAAAAGCAGATTAATAATGACATTTAATTTGCTCTTGTGGAATATAGTGTCACCTGGAGGGAGCAGCAGGTTGATTTATAGTCAACAATCAGGTGAATGCATATGTCAGAGTCTGACGAGTGTGCTCACTCAGTACCTGTCCATGCACTAAATTAGTCAAATTCTCAAATAGTTTGTTTCTAATCAAGCATTCTACATCCAATGGGAACACCTAAATCTGATCATGTTGTTTCTAAAAAAAAGTCAGACTAATTAAGTCAAAGCACCAGTGATTGTCACACACACTAGGTGTGGTGAAATTTGTCCTCTGCATTTGGCCCATTCCCCTTGTTCACCCCCTGGGAGATGAGGAGAGCAGTGGACAGCAGCAGTGGCAGCGCTCGGAAATTATTTTGGTAATTGAACCCCCAATTCCCACCCTTGCTGCTGAGTGCCAGGCAGGGAGGTAACGGGTCCCATTTTTATAGTCTTTGGTATGACTCGGCCGGGGTTTGAACACACAACTTACCGATCTCAGGGCGGACACTAACCACAAGGCCACTGAGTAGGTTTACACCTGGTTTATGCGATTGGACACCAGATCTCATAAAGAGAGCGTTGTAGTGGACCCTTCGTATCGCACATGTACCAGTCTCAACGTGCGGGATATAACCCGGAAGCAGATACAATTCAACCAAAACAGGTAACAATTTTAATGAAGAGCAGACTAGTTATTTTCTTCACAATCCAAAGGAACATATTTTTTAAAAATGCATCGATGGTAGAAAAAAAGAAACTGAGATATATTTAAGAAGGTCGCTAAGGAAATGGAGAATGCCGTCTTAATTCGGGGTCCGGAATGAAATACAAACGAGATAAAAGAGAATGATGCAGATATTTTACAAGGCAAATAATAAAGCGTGCACAAATATTTTCATGCTGCATTTGTGCATTTCAAACTGATTAATAATAACTCTGTATTCCACACAACTAGCAAGACAGTCCAGAACAACAGCAACCCTTATCTGGAACAGTACCAGTTGGTTGCACGAATGGTCTTTTTCTATGGATTTAAAACTCCTTCCATCAGTTCACAGAGCCTTATTAATGAACTCGAAGACATTCAAAAGTTTTGTTTCTATGCTTCTGCGTCCTAAAATATCCTTTCGAAAAAACTATGTCGCCTGTCTTTCTTTGCTTCGGAGCTGAAACTGCTCAGATACGCTCTTGGTAGCGTCATGTTCATAGCACAGTATACAATCATTTATTGATGATGTTTGCTATTTAACATCAGCATAGACATTAGATACGTAATATTTGTAATCTGTGCCAATATTACAGCAAACATCAGGTATAACAAAGCTCGGCTGGTGACTTAAAAGAAGCCACAGACGTCATACGTTAGGTGTGGGCAAACTTTATGGCTCAAGGGCCACGGCCGAGTCATACCAAAGACTATAAAAATGGGACCAGTTACCTCTCTGCTTGACACTCAGCATCAAGGGTTAGAATGGGGGGTTAAATCACCAAAATGATTCCCGAGCACGTCCACCGCTGCTGCTTACCGCTCCCCTCACCTCCCAGGGTGTGGTACAAGGAGATGGGTCAAATGCAGAGTATAATTTCACCACACCTAGTGTGTGTGTGACTATCAGTGGTACTTTAACTTTAAAAGGGAACACTATCACAATTTCTGAAGGGTTAAAACCAATAAAAATCAGTTCCCAGTGGCTTATTTTATTTTTCGAAGTTTTTCACGCAATATCCCAAAAAACGGCTTCAATGTGCCTGATTTTAACCATCGTTATATCCACCCGTCCATTATCCTGTGACGTCACAGCGTGATCACACAGAAACAAACATGGCGGATAACACAGAAAGGTATAGCGATATTAGCTCGGATTCAGACTCGGATTTCAGCGCCGTAAACGATTCAACAGATTACGCATGTATTGATGGTTGGAGTGTGGAGGCAGGTAGCCAAAACGAAATTGAAGAAGAAACTGAAGCTTTTGAGCCATATCACGACAGACAGCGGCACAGGAGGAAGCGAGGACGAATTCGGCGATCGCCTTCTAACCAACGATTGGTATGTGTTTGTTTGGCATTGAATGTGGGTGGAGGGAAAGGCTGGTTGCAAATATAGCTACAAATGAGGTATAATGATGCAATATGTACATACAGCTAACCTAAATAGCATGTTAGCATCGATTAGCTTGCAGTCATGCCATGACCAAATATGTCTGATTAGCACACTCCACATAAGTCAATAACATCAGCAAAACTCACCTTTGTGCATTCACGCACAACCTTATAAGTTTGGTGGAAAAAATGAGACAGAAAAAGAAGTGGCATAAATCATATCCAGGGAGTTTACCTCGCTCGTCTGCAGGAAGAGACTGCCGTCGTCCCTGAATAGCTCGCACTCGGGCAGATTCAGTGGTGGTCTATTTTCCAATATTGCAGATTTTGTTGACTTTATCGTTGGAAATGCCTCTGCTTTGAGTGTCGCAGGATATCCACACATTCTTGTGTGGATATCAGAAAAATAACAGAGCTGATTTGACTTGGTGCGTGTGTAATAAGATTTTGAAAATGGCGGATAGCTTCTTGTTGTGACGTCACGAGTGAAAGGTCATCGCTCGACAGGTTATCTGTTGAAAGGCGTTTAAATCGCCAAATTCCCCCTTTTAGAGTTCGGAAATCGGTTAAAAAAACATATGGTCTTTTTTCTGCAACATCAAGGTATATATTGACGCTTACATAGGTCTGGTGATGATATTCCCCTTTAACTTTTAACATTGGCTTTTGAAATTTGACAGACGGGCTGGTTGAGCACATGATGCATTTCAAATAGAGATGTCCCATAATAGCTTTTTTGCTTATATCCGATATTCCGATATTGTCCAACTCTTAATTGCAGATTCCGATATCAACCGATACCGATATGTAATTTTGTTGTGATGCCTCACTGGATGCATTAAACAATGTATCAATGTTTTCCAAAATAAATCAACTCAAGTTATGGAAAAAAATTCCAACATGGCACTGCCATATTTATTATTGTTTTTTTTTGGGTTTTTTTAACATGCCTCAAAACAGCAACTTGAAATTTGGGACATGCTCTCCCTGAGAGAGCATGAGGAGGTTGGGGGGGGGGGGTGTATATTGTAGTGTCCCGGAAGAGTTAGTGCTGCAAGAGGTTCTGGGTATTTGTTCTGTTGTGTTTATGTTGTAGTACGGTGCGGATGTTCTTCCAAAACGTGTTTGTCATTCTTGTTTAGTGTGGGTTCACAGTGTGGCGCATATTTGTAACAGTGTTAAAGTTGTTTATACGGCCACCCTCAGTGTGACATGTATGGCTGTTGACCAAGTATGCTTGCATTCACTTGTTTGTGTGAAAAGGCGCAGACATTATGTGACTGGGTCGGCAAGCAAAGGCAGTGCCTTTGAGGTTTCTTGGCGCTCTATACTCCTCCCTACGTCCGTGTACACAGCAGCGTTTTAAAAAGTCATACATTTTACTTTCTGAAACTTATACCGATAATTTTGAAACCGATACCGATAATTTCCGATATTACATTTCAAAGCATTTATCGGCCGATAATATCGTCAGTCCGATATTATCGGACATCCCTAATTTCAAAGAATATCATATCTGTTGCAACTGAGAGTAGGCTTCTCAAACATGGGGCCATTTCAATCATAATATATCATCTATTTTCAACAATATCATATAAGAACATCAAATAAACATAACAATTGAATTAAAGGACTTACACTTACATTCTCTTTTAGGGGCAGCAGTGTTGTTGATCACCTTTTTTTTTGCCGGTATGTCAAAGTCTAGTATCAGTCTTGTTGTGGCTGTTCTCAAAACAGATCTTTGCTCAATTCTGTTTTAATATTTGGCGGGCCGTAGTTTGCCCATCCCTGTCATAGGTCAACCGGAAAAGCAATATATTTATCCGCGCTAAAAGAAAATAAGCATCCCCCAGAGGCACACTGTATGACCTGTAGAGAGTCTATGGACACCTGGATTTCACACGTAGGTGTCCATCCATTTTCCTACCGCTTGTCCCTTTTGGGGTAGCGGGGGGTGCTGGAGCCAATCCCAGCTGCACATGGGTGGAATGCGGGTAACACCCTGGACAAGTCACCACCTCATCGCAGGGCCAACACAGATAGACGGACAACATTCACACTCACATTCACACACTAGGGCCAATTTAGTGTTGCCAATCAACCTACCCCCAGGAGCATGTCTTTGGAGGTGGGAGGAAGCTGGAGTACCCGGAGGGAACCCACGCAGTCACGGGGAGAACATTCTAACTCCACACAGAAAAAGCCAGAGCCAAGGATCAAACCCAGGACCTTCGTATTGTGAGGCACCCTGTACTAACCCCTATAGCACATGTAGGTGTGAAAATACAAAAAATACATATATATTTAGGAAATCAGACTAATTAAGTGCATGGAAACATTGTGACTGACACATTTTAATACAAAATACACCACAACATCATTTTTGATTAAACTGTTAAAATTTAAGCCAGAGCGTCTTGCGTTCCAGTGCCAGAACGTAGCTACCATAAGCCTGATTACGTCTCCAGCTTTCCTTGCATGGGCTTCATTGCTCTCTGTGTTCTTCCCCTGTCTTGCTCATTGTGTCCTGTGTTGTCTCTTCATCCAGCTTCCCCGTTGTCGAGCAGTGTGTCTCGTCTTCCCGGATCCCCTCTGGACTCTCTGCTGCCTCTTTGGATGTTGACCTCACGCCTGCTCTCTGACCACGACGCCTCGCTCCAGCCCTTGACTTTCCGCCCGTCTCTGCACTTCCAAGCCTGCTTTTCTCTATCTGGACTTCCGCCTCAATTCCAACACGCACCTTCAACACCCTCTGGCAACAACCCACACATATTCACCACACACTGTCACACTACATTCGTTTGGATTACTTACACACCCCCATGTGTTATTCTGTGTTAAAGCTGCCCTGCAGTCTCCTTCTCCCACTGTACCGTTACAAAACACATTAATGATGTGCATTTACAAACCTCGTTTCCATATGACTTGGGAAATTGTGTTGGATGTAAATATAAACGGAATACAATGATTTGCAAATACTTTTCAACCCATATTCAATTAAATAAGATATTTGATGTTCAAACTCATAAACTTTATTTATTTTTGGTCCGGATGACACAATGTCGAATATTTCCAAAAACAATTTGAAATGTGGACTTGTCAGACCACAGAACACTTTTCCACTTTGCATCAGTCCATTTTAGATGATCTCGGGCCCAGAGAAGCTGGCGGCGTTTCTGGATGTTGTTGATAAATGGCTTTCGCTTTGCATTGTAGAGCTTTAATTTGCACTTACAGATGTAGCGACGAACTGTATTTAGTGACAGTGATTTTCTAAAGGGTTCCTGAGCCCATGTTGTGATATCCTTTAGAGATTGATGTCGGTTTTTGATACAGTGCCATCTGAGGGATCGAAGGTCACGGTCATTCAATGTTGGTTTCCGGCCATGCCGTTTACGTGGAGTGATTTCTCCACCTTCTCTAAACCTTTTGATGATATTATGGACCGTAGATGTTGAAAGCCCTAAATTTCTTGCAATTGCACTTTGAGAAACGTTTTTCTTAGACTGTTTGACTATTTGCTCACGCAGTTGTGGACAAAGGGGTGTCCATCATTTCTTGTGTTTTTATACCCAATCATGGCACCCACCTGTTCCCAATTAGTCTGCACACCTGTGGGAAGTTCCAAGTAAGCGTTTGATGAGCGTTACTCAACTTTATCAGTATTTATTGCCACCTTTCCCAACTTCTTTGTCATGTTTTGCTGGCATAAAATTTTAAAGTTAATGATTATTTGCAAAAAAATTTTTTTTATCAGTTTGAACATCAAATATCTTGTCTTTGTAGCATATTGAACTGAATATGGGTTGAAAAGGATTTGCAAATCATTGTATTCCGTTTATATTTACATCTAACACAATTTCCCAACTCATATGGAAACAGGGTTTGTAGGTATATGCCATATGACATTCTGACAATAAAAATGCATCCATTCATCCATCCATTTTCTTCCTCTTATCCGAGTTTGGGTCTCGGGGCACCAGCCTAAGCAGGGAAGCCCAGACTTCCCTCTCCCCAGCCACTTCGTCCAGCTTCTTCCGGGGGATCCCGAGGCGTTCTCAGGCCAGCCGGGAGACATAGTCTTCCCAACGTGTCCTGGGTCTTCCCCTTGGCCTCCTGCTGGCCGGACGTGCCCCAAACATCTCCCTAAGGAGGCATACGGGTGGCATCCTGAGCAGATGCCCGAACCACCTCATCTGGCTCCTCTCGATTTGGAGGAGCAGTGGCTTTACGCTGACTTCCCCCCGGATGACAGAGCCTCCCACCATATCTCTAAGGGAGATACCTGCCACCCGGCGGAGGAAACTCATTTTGGCCGCTTGTACCCGTGATCTTGTCCTTTTGATCATAACCCAAAGCTCATGACCATAGGTGAGGATGGAACGTAGATCATTTGTGTCAAAATATTGGTATAGTTTTAAACCAAATTTTCATTTTCATTCATTCAATCTGATAAAAAAAAATGTAAACATTTGACAGCACTATATAAAATTTAAATAAATCTGAGCACTCCAGGTTAACAAAACCTTAAAGAAGATGGCACAAGTATCTTTATCTCACTTCCTGACTGTCACTGTCACTGTCCCCCAACTCCCCGCTTCCTACTAAGTGGTCGTGATTGACAGGCGGACTATATCCACGCAATATCACCCAGCACACGTTCCTATTCCCTCCTGGAGGCTTCATCCGCTGGTCAAATTAACCTTCCGTGCCAAAGGGAGGCGAGCGGAGCGGGTTTGCCCTGCGTTGGCCAATCAGCAGGTGATTAGGCCGGGTGCGGGAGGGGTGAAGGGTCACTGCGATGGGGCCATCGCAAGCCTGATTGGTTTCAATCAGCGGCCAGCCGAGAGGACCGCTGGGAGCTGAGCTGCGGCCAGCGCTAATCAACGTGTCCCACACTGAGGCATGAACGGTCTCACACTCACACACAAACATCATGGACATCACTGTAAGTACACATTGACATAAAGAGACACAAACACACAGCAGGAGAAATGAACAGTCCAAGGGAGGAAACCTATAAACATCCCATAACTAAAAGCTCGAGGGAAAAACCACAGAATGTTACAGTAAACTGAGTGACTAATTACATTGGATTCATTAATTTGACCATCTGATAGGCACCCGTGACATTGCTTAGCGACGTCCCGTCCCGCTCACACTGCTACACATCTCCCAAATGCGGAACCAGCCACAATCCGCCCACCCTGTCAGATGCCGTGCTAATTTTTGATCCCATTTTCAGTCAAGCCCAGAATAAATCAGATAGTGAATGCAACTAAAAATCTTATCATCATTGTAGCCTCCACACTGACCTGCTGGTCGTGACGTTTCCGACAGGCAGTGGATGGTTTGGTGTCAGCGGTCACATAGGGGGATTGTTCTTTTTAAAATAGACTTTGTGTTGCACACTTCATGTCACGTTTGTGTTGATGAAATGAACTTTACCCGTTAAAGTGCTAGCAGTTTTTATGTCACTTGCCTTGCACAACATGACAGCTTCTCCCCATCAAAGAAACTACACATTTCATTTCGAACATATGCTCATATTTTAAAAAAGTACCAATAATAGTCACACACACACTAGGTGTGGTGAGATTACCTTCTGCATTTGACCCATCACCCTCACCCCTTGGGAGGTGAGGGGAGCAGTGAGCAGCAGCGTTCGCCGCGCCCGGGAATCATTTTTGTGGTGATTTAACCCTCAGTAATGCGGACGCTGTATCGATCCGTTGTGGTGAAGAAGGAGCTGAGCCGAAAGGCAAAGCTCTCAATTTACCGGTCAATCTACGTTCCCGGTGGGCTTCCCGGTGGCAGAGGGGTTAGTGCGTCTGCCTCACAATACGAAGTTCCTACAATCCTGGGTTCAAATCCAGGCTCGGGATCTTTCTGTGTGGAGTTTGCATGTTCTCCCCGTGAATGCGTGGGTTCCCTCCGGGTACTCCGGCTTCCTCCCACTTCCAAAGACATGCATCTAGGGATAGGTTGATTGGCAACACTAAATTGGCCCTAGTGTGTGACTGTGAGTGTGAATGTTGTCTGTCTATCTGTGTTGGCCCTGCGATGAGGCGGCGACTTGTCCAGGGTGTACCCCGCCTTCCGCCCGATTGTAGCTGAGCTAGGCGCCAGCGCCCCCCGCGACCCCAAGAGGGAATAAGCGGTAGAAAATGGATGGATGGATGGATCTACATTCCCATCCTCACCTATGGTCATGAGATTTGGGTTATGACAGAAAAGACAAGATCATGGGTAAAAGCAGCGGAAATTAGTTTCCTCCGCCGTGTGGCGGGGCTCTCCCTTAGAGATAGGGTGAGAAGCTCTGCCATCCAGGAGGAGCTCAAAGTAAAGCCGCTGGTCCTCCACATAGAGAGGAGCCAGATGAGGTGGTTCGGGCCTCTGGCCAGGATGCCACCCGAACGCCTCCCCAGGGAGGTGTTTAGGGCACGTCCAACTGGTAGGAGGCCACGGGGAAGACCCAGGACCATTGGGAAAACTATGTCTCCCAGCTGGCCTGGGAAAGCCTCGGGATCCCGATGGAAGAGCTGGATGAAGTGGTTGGGGAGAAGAAAGTCTCGGCTTTCCTGCTTAGGCTGCTGCCCCCGCGACCTGACCTCGGTTAAGCGGAGGAAGATGGATGGATGGATGGATAACCTCCAATTCCAACCGTTGATGCTGAGTACCAAGCAGGGAGGTAACCAGTCCAGATTTTATAGTCTTGGGTACGACTCAGTCGGGGTTTGAACTCACGACTTGCCTTGCAAAACATGACAACTTTTCCCCATCAAAGAAACTACACATCTCATTTTGAACTTATGCTCATATTTACATGTCTACCAGTATATTAATCTGTTCCAGTGTCAAACAGTGGCATGTTTGAAGTAACATTATTTCAACAAGAGGTGCCATCTCTTCCTGAAAACCACGTCCTCTGCAGTGGACATTTTCATTTGTTTTTTCATTTGTCATGGTTACAAATTTTGGGATAAAATATACCCACTGTTTGTTTGCAGAACACGTGTAAAAAAGGAAACCCCTGAAGAAACAAAACCATACTGCTATTTCTGCACTATATCTGTCATGTTGCGGTATTGTGTTCTTTCAGTGTAGCCTACTTTAATGTGGAGTTGGTATGTACTGACCATCCTGGACAGAAACCTGTGTGGTGAATGACTGTGTGACTAATTTAAATAACAGACCCAGCTGTCATCATAGTATTGTCAATTTAGCCATATTGTACTGAGACTATTCCCTCGGTGCTAAGTTACATTGCCCCCTCCATCCATCCATTTTCTACCGCCTATTCCCTTCTGGGTTGCGGGGGGCGCTGAAGCCTATCTCAGCTACAATTGGGCGGAAGGCAGTTCACACCCTGGACAAGTCGCCATCTCATCACAGTGCCAACACAGATAGACAGACACCATTCACACTCACATTCACACACTCGGGCCAATTTAGTGTTGCCAATCAACCTATCCCCAGGTGCATGTCTTTGGAGGTGGGAGGAAGCCGGAGTACCCGGAGGGAACCCACGCAGTCACGGGGAGAACATGCAAACTCCATACAGACAGATCCCGAGCCCAGGATTGAACTCAGGACTACTCAGGACCTTCGTATTGTGAGGCACATGCACTAATCCCTGTTCCACCGTGCTGCCTGATTTGAAAATATATACAAATAAAATGTATACATATAAAAATGTGACATACAAATATATCAAGAATTTGTATAAATAAACATGTATTTGTAAATATATTTTTGGGATCCATCCATTCATTTTCTACCGCTTGTCCCGTTCGGGGTCGCGGGGGGTCGCTGGAGCCCATCGCAACTGCATTCGGGCGGAAGGCGGGGCACACCCTGGACAAGTCGCCACCTCATCGATTTGAATATAAATATGCTTGCTTTTGTATTTGTATTTGTATTTGTATGGAATTTGCATATGTGGATCGCTTTTTGCTTTTGTGTTGATGAGACATTCCTACTACAAACTAGATGCACAAATAAATGTGACCGAAACACTCCCCTGAACAACCAGCAGAGGGCACTGCAGTCATAGCGGTCTGGGTCACAGAGCATTATATGCATTATATGCAGAGAGTTCTCCTCAAAAAACAATCCACGTCTTCACAGAGAGAATGCACAACGGGCCTGAGCTAGCTAATGTTTGTGTTGTATTAGCTAATGCTAGTTTATCCAGTTAATCTGACAGACCGTGCTGGCTGCTTATTTTATTGTATCAATGCCGTTTAATGACCTTGACCCGATGGAGATATTGATTTCTTATCCCAGTGGTTCTCAAATGGGGGTACACGTACCCCTGGGGGTACTTGAAGGTATGCCAAGGGGTACGTGAGATTTTTAAAAATGTATTGAGTAATACTTTAACAAAATATTAATGTGAATTCATAAACTGTGAAAAGAAATGCAACAATGCAATATTCGGTGTTGACAGCTACATTTTTTGTGGACATGCTCCATAAATATTGAAGTTAAAGGGGAACATTATCACAATTTCAGAAGGGTTAAAACCAATAAAAATCAGTTCTCAGTGGCTTATTTTATTTTTCAAAGTTTTTTTCAAAATTTACCCATCATGGAATATCCCAAAAAAAGAATTTAAAGTGCCTGATTTTCGCTATCTGTAAATCCACCCGTCCATTTTCCTGTGACGTCACGTAGTGACACCAATACAAAAACACATGGCGGATAGAACAGCAAGATATAGCGACATTAGCTCGGATTCAGACTCGGATTTCAGTGGTTTAAGAGATTCAACAGATTATGCATGTATTGAAACAGATGGTTGGAGTGTGGACGCAGATAGCAAAAACGAAATTGAAGAAGAAACTGAAGCTATTGAGCGAATAGCTATTGAAGCTATTCGGCGATCGCTTTCTAACCAACGATTGCATCTTTTGACCACTGGAGCAACTTAAATCCTTCGATTGGTAAGTGTTTGTTTGACATGAAATGTGGGTGGAGGGAAAGGCTGGGTGCAAATATAGCTACAAATGTACATATAGCTAGTCTAAATAGCATGTTAGCATCGATTAGCTGGCAGTCATGCCGTGAGCAAATATGTCTGATTAGCACATAAGTCAATAACATCAACAAAACTCACCTTTGTGATTTTGTTGACTTTATCGTTGGAAATGCATCTGCTTTGGGTGTCGCAGGATAGCCACACATCTCTGTCACATCGCTATCGTCATTAAAATTTGCAGAACAAACGAGGCACTTTCACATCTTTTGACACTGGTGCAACTTGAATCTGTCGATTGGTATGTGTTTGTTTGGCATTAAATGTGGGTGGAGGGAAAGGCTGGATGCAAATATAGCTACAAATTAGGCGTAAAGATGCAATATGTACATACAGCTAGCCTAAACAGCATGTTCGCATCGATTGGCACGGCATGCTAATCGATGCACATTCCACGTAAGTAAACTTGAATCCGTCCCTGATCGTGTTGTTACACCCTACGACAACACACCGACGAGGGATGATGTCTCCAAGGTACGGAAAACAGTCGAAAAAACGGAAAACAACAGAGCTGATTTGACTTGTGTGTGTAATGTGTTTGAGAAAATGGTTTCCCATTGTAACGTCACGGGTGAAAGGTCATCGCTCCGACAGCAAACAATTAAAAGGCGTTTAAATCGCCAAATTCACCCTTTTAGAGTTCAGAAATCGGTTAAAAAAACATATCGTCTTTTTTCTGCAACATCAAGGTATATATTGACGCTTACGTAGCTCTGGTGATAATGCTCCCCTTTAAAGATTTCTTTTTTGGGAAGAAATGTTTAGAATTAAGTTGATGAATCCAGATGGATCTCTATTACAATCCCCAAAGAGGGCACTTTAAGTTGATGATTACGTCTATATGTAGAAATCTTTATTTATAATTGAATCACTTGTTTATTTTTCAACAAGTTTTTAGTTATTTTTATATATTTTTCACCAAATAGTTAAAGAAAGACCACTACAAATGAGCAATATTTTGCACGGTTATACAATTTAATAAATCAGAAACTGATGACATAGTGCTTTATTTTACTCCTTTATCTCTTTTTTTCCACCCAAAATGCTTTGCTCTGATTAGGGGGTACTTGAATTAAAAAAAATGTTCACAGGGGGTACATCACTGAAAAAAGGTTATCTAGCTGCAGTGCCCTCTGCTGGTTGTTCAGGGGAGTGTGTAGGTCACATTACACATTATTTGTGCATCTAGTTTGTGTGAGGAATGTCTCATCGACACAAAAGCAAAAAAGCGATCCATCCATTCATTTTTTCTACCGCTTGTCCCATATGCAAATTCAATACAAATACAAATACAAAATCAGGCATATTCATATTCAAATCTCAAAAATATATTTACAAATACACGTTTATTTATACAAATGCTTGATTTATTTGTATGTCACATTTTTATAGTTATACATTTTATTTGTGTATATTTTCAAATCTCAAAAATATATTTACAAATACGTGTTTATTTATACAAATGATTTATTTATTTGCACATCACATTTGTATTTGTATATTTATTCATATACACATATGTATTAATATCATATTGATATATATATAAGTTGATGCGAGACAATTGTACTTCCATACTAACCAGCTTTTTACCTGAACATTATTGATATCTGAAAATGCTGCCTTTAATTTGTTGGTAATGATTATCATCAGAATAAAACACAGGCAATTTCAGTCATAAACATTTTATTTTTGACTTAGTGTGTTAAACATATTATAAATCAAGCATACTTATATTAAAATATCAAAAAAATATATTTACAAATACACGTTTATTAATACTAATTCTTGATTTATTTGTATGTCACATTTTTATATTTATAAATTGTATTTGTATATATTTTCAAATCGCAACAATATACAAAAATGTGCAGTATCGCCCAACCCTACAGGACCACTGTGAAAATAAACACTTGGGCACACAGCTGAGCCGAGTGCGCATGTGCGGAAGAAGAAGGTGGAGGCAGAGTAGCCCAGGCAGTTCTGTAATAATGTTGACGTTGTCTCTGAAGCTTTAAGCAGAAGTTCCTTGTGCAGTTAAGCCTGGGACGCAAACACAGCAGGTAGGGCGGTATCTACTTTTTCTCTCCTTCGACGAATGCAAGTCAGAAAAACGCCTTTTTGAATAAGGAGGTTTCTTATTGAAAGGCGGGTATTGACAGCGGTGACTTAATAGTCCGTGTAGAAGCAAAAGTTGTCCAATGTTGTCTCCGGTTTGTTTCAACATTATTTCTACCTGGGTTTATTTACCAAATTATTTCTATTAGCTGGTCACATCATAACCTCAGTTGACTGCTTACCGGTTAAAAACAAATGTAAAAGGTTTGGTCGGTTCGGTAATGTAGTTACTCGTCCACTGCAATTACAAGTCCAGATGTTAGACGGAGCCGCGCTGTAACGTTGCATTGAGTCCTCGTGACGACCGGCGTGCCTGATTTATTGTAAGTTTAGGCGTGGTGGGACAAGTGGAATTGACACGGGTGGGAGCAAAACATCACATTGTTCACGCCCACCCACGTGACATGACCCTGTGGTAAGACATGAAGAACCGCAAAGGTTCATAACTGAGTGGAACCAAAACATTACAGAAGAAGAAACTCCACGACCTTATACAAGTGTTTGGGCCAAACAGGGCCGCAAAAAAAAAACATAATTCATGCTCATTAGAACAATCTAAATAATGTGAAATGTGAACCACGATTTCTGGGACAAAATATGTAACAACCCATCCATCTTCTTCCGCTTATCCGAGGTCGGATCGCGGGGGCAGCAGCCTAAGCAGGGAAGCCCAGACTTCCCTTTCCCCAGCTGCTTCGTCCAGCTCCTCCCGGGGGATTCCGAGGCGTTCCCAGGCCAGACGGGAGACATAGTCTTCCCAACGTGTCCTGGGTCTTCCTCGTGGCCTCCTACAAGTCAGACGTGCCCGAAACACCTCCCGAGGGAGGCGTTCAGCTGGGGTCCTAACCAGATGCCACCTCATCTGGCTCCTCTCAATGTGGAGGTTTTTAAATTATCACCATCATTCTTCTTATTGGGGCAGCACAGTGGAACAGAGGTTAGTGCATCTGCCTCACAATACGAAGGTCCTGAGTAGTCCTGGGTTCAATCCCAAGCTCGGGATTTTTCTGTGTGGAGTTTGCATGTCCTCCCCGTGACTGCGTGGGTTCCCTCCGGGTACTCCGGCTTCCTCCCACTTCCAAAGACATGCACCTGGGGATAGGTTGATTGGCAAAACTAAATTGGCCCTAGTGTGTGAATGTGAGTGTGAATGTTGTCCGTCTATCTGTGTTGGCCCTGCGATGAGGTGGCGACTTGTCCAGGGTGTACACCGCATTCCGCCCGATTGTAGCTGAGATTGGCACTAGCGCCCCCCGCGGTCCCAAAGGGAATAAGCGGTAGACAATGGATGGATGGATTCTTCTTATTGGGGCGGTGGTTCTTATTGGGGCAGTGGTTCTCAAATGGTGGTACGCGTACCCCTGGGGATACTTGAAGGTATGCCAAGGGGTGCGTGAGATTTTTTAAAAATATTCTAAAAATAGCAACAATTCAAAAATCCTTTATAAATATATTTATTGAATAATACTTCAAGAAAATATGAATGTAAGTTCATAAACTGTGAAAAAAATTACAACAATGCAATATTCAGTGTTGACAGCTAGATTTTTTTGTGGACATGTTCCATAAATATTGATGTTAAAGATTTCTTTTTTTGTGAAGAAATGTTTAGAATTAAGTTCATGAATCCAGATGGATCTCTATTACAATCCCCAAAGAGGGCACTTTAAGTTGATGATTACTTCTATGTGTAGAAATCTTTATTTATAATTGAATCACTTTTTTATTTTCAACAAATTTTTAGTTATTTTTATATCTTTTTTTCCAAATAGTTCAAGAAAGACCACTACAAATGAGCAATATTTTGCACTGTTATACAATTTAATAAATCAGAAACTGATGATAGTGCTGTATTTTAGTTCTTTATCTCTTTTTTTCAACCAAAAATGCTTTGCTCTGATTAGGGGGTACTTGAATTAAGATAATGTTCACAGGGGGTACATCACTGAAAAAAGGTTGAGAACCACTGGCGCAAAGGGTAGAGCAGCCGTGCCAGAAACCTGAGGGTTGCAGGTTCGCTCCTCGCCTCTTACCATCCAAATCGCTGCCATTGTGTCCTTGGGCAGGACATTTCACCCTTGCCCCCGGTGCCGCTCACACTGGTGAATGAATGATGAATGATAGGTGGTGGTCGGAGGGGCCGTAGGCGCAAACTGGCAGCCACGCTTCCGTCAGTCTACCCCATTGCAGCTGTGGCAACAAAAGTAGCTTACCACCAGCAGGTGTGAATGACTGATGGGTTCTCAGTTCTCTGTGAAGCGGTTTGAGTGTGTAGAAAAGCGCTATATAAATGTAATCCATTAAATTATATTACATTATGAGACTTAAACGACTCATGAGACGTCCCGGACAGACAGCTGATGAGGGACATGAAAAGAAAGACTATAAATAATACATCCATCCATTTTCTACCGCCTGTCCCAAAATAATCCATCAAATCAAAAACATGGTACGGTACTTCCCTCCATAGTTCATTCATACAGTATATGTGATTAAGACAAGTCCATCAAAAAGTCAATTGATGAATGCGTTTGATCCTCCCATGACAGCCAGAGTGATCCTCACCGTACGGCAGGAAGTCTTAACCCATTTTCTGGAAAATAATGCTTTTTAAAAATTTAATGATAACATACATTTCATGCGAATTTTCTCTGACGTCATCCCAGGGTCAAAGTTGTCCAATCCGTGCATACATGAAGAGACCAACACTCTTTCTCACTGGGGACTGCTAGGGAAAGCAACGACTTCCTTGGTCAATAAGGGTAATGAGGTGATTAAAAAAAACAAAACTTAATCGCTTCTTAAAATATAGTTTTTTGAATCCAGGCAGGCTAATGTGCCAATTCTTTGTAGGTCCATTAAGTTCAAGTTAAAAGGACTTTAGAACTTTGTGAAAATTTTCAGCCATCCAGGTCACGGTTACCTGGAAACGATGAATTAAGGTATTAGTATTTAAAGATGTTTGACCAACATTAATCCAAAAGGCTTCTTCAGTTCTAATTGTTGTTGATGGAGAATTCCCTTATTTCCCACCAGATACATAACAACTGGTAAACACTGTCATTGTCCTGCAGTTATGTCGTCTTGGTGGTGGGATCAGTGGTCGCTGAGCCCGAACCGAACACTACGCTCCACCGGGCCAGACGACAAGACCTGCTTTAATGCTACGCAGAACACTGTCCTGAACGGAGTCAGCTTTGGCGGCGTCCCTGTTGTGTTGCTGCTAAACTTTAGCGTCTTTTTGGTACTTCTTAGTTTGGTCTGTCATTTTATTGAGATTGAATGGGATCGATAGACTGTTTCAATCTTTTGGGGCTACAGGTGTTGCTGATCCTCTTTTCTGTTATACGGAAGACGTTCTGGGACTATGGACGTCTTGCACTGGTGGCAGACAATGAAAGGTTTGTTCTGTTTTTGACACTCAACTCTTGGCTTAGTAGAGTAGGGACTTAATTTATTTTACAATTTATATGAATATTGTATGCATTTACAGTCTTTGTAAACTTTCAAACCAACTTTCCAACCAACACTTTTTAGGCTCTTAAAACACACATCAACGTGAACACTTAAATGAGTACTCAAATCTCAATGTACTCAATGGTACTTTAAAATTTGCGACACACTGACAGGAGGCTCCAGAAGACGTCACAAAAGGCGCATCAGCTTTTGAAAACCTGCTAAGCTAACTTTAGTTACAGTATGTTAAAGGCAAATTGTATAGAGCAAGATAACAAGAGTCTGCTTGTTACAACACAGTAAGAGGGGTTATGCATCCTAACTCTACTTAAGACCTTAAATACACATGTTCTGCCAGTCAACAAAGTAGGAAGCATAGTTGTTTGCCAACTTAGTGACTGTGTTGCTATATTTAGTGAGTTTTTTTTGTCTGCACCTTCAGAAAAAATCGAAAATACATATTGTATTTTGGCTTTGTTCTAACCTCAGTTTTAAAAAAATTCTGGATCAGATGATTGTCTGTATGAGACCTGCAAACAGTCAATATGTCATTGCCATAGTAGCAAAATGAACAAACTGTGTTTATTAAATATTCTTTATAAAATTGTGTTGTTAAAATTTGCTTTCAGGGTCACTGATTCGGGACGCCAACGTTACAGAAATCTATCATCCTGTGCGTCCATTGGGGATGACGCAGAGTATGAACTGGTATGTAAATTAACAGAAAACCTGAACAAAAGGTACTTTGGTTCTCATTTAAAACATTGTTTTCCCAAAGGGCTTCTGTTCTTGGCTTCCTTATATCCTCAGAATGGAGTAAGTCATCTTCTTTAATGCTCCTGTGTGACATTATTACACCCATTGTTTAATCACACAATACATTTTGCGTCCCAGTGACGACAAGATAAAAGCCCGGTGTGGTATAGACGCTGTCCACTACCTGTCCTTCCAGCGCCACCTCGTCATCTTGCTGCTGGTCATTACTGTCACTTCCCTGTCAATTATACTGCCTGTCAACCTGACAGGGGACCTATTGGGTGAGTTTGATTTTGAGGTTGTTTTGTTTTTTTACTCCACAGCCATACAAATTAATCCAAGTCAGCATTTTAACTAATGTGTGAACACTTTAAACAAATCTCTTTGCAACTAGTTCACTTTCACTTCAATTACAGTGTAGTTTGCGAAAAAGACCTCAAGCAGATTCACCTAAATACTACTGAATGAACTCTCAATGTATAAATATATTTTAAAAAACTGAATTTCATAAGGACTGAATACAATTGATTGGTATGTCAACAAACCCTAAACAAGCCTACTTGGATAAACAATGTTAAAAAGGTGTGACTATTTAAGTTGCATCCAAGTGCATCTCACAATTTCCCGATCACATGATCATGTCTTTCAGGCAACGATCCACAGAGTTTTGGAAGGACGACTATCGGGAATCTTCAAAAGGGGTAACAAAGAACGCCATGGCTGCAGAACACAACCCCTGTAAAGCTACAGTAACATACACAAAGTCTTAGGCTACTAAAACCTGCTCTGTTGTGTTAATGACCTGTTTGTACAGCAACTCAATACAGTAAGACACATACAGCTAAATACAACAATTTAAAAACTACATTACAACAATTACATTTCGGTGAGGATTTGAAAAAAGGGTACAAGAATAATTCCGGAAGTAGCCACCAATGCATAACTCGATTAACCTTTGTCACTACATAATGACATTATGATTGTATTGTCTAACATAATAAATCTGACAGTGACCCCTTGACTTTTTGCACAAAACATTGATTTAGTTTTCTTTTACTTTGCTGTCATTTTCAGAAATGACCTGTTGTGGCTGCACACTGTGTTTGCAGTCCTCTATCTGGCCCTCACTGTTATTGTCCTGCGACATCACACATCGCAAATGAAAGACATGGGAAGAGACACGGTGAATTTGCTACTTCATAATTCTTTTACTCCAGGAGCCACACAAAGTTTCTTGACACCGACTATATTTGCAGACCAGAAACACCTTGTTTGTAAAGGCTGTACCTAAAACAGCGACAGAGGAGGATGTAAGGACACATTTCATGTAAGTGGACTGAATGGACTGAATGGCATTGTTCGCCATTTACACCTTCACATTAATTTGTCCTGCTTTTACCTAGAGAGGCGTACCCCACCTGCAGAGTGTGTGCCGTCAACATTGCCTACGATGTGGCTAAGCTCATGCATCTGGACAAGGAAAGGTAAGCATGTAGAGCTAGTTACAAATACAAGTCAGTATGTATGGTGTATATATAATATATCAGTATGTGGAATTAAATTATGGAATGGATTAAGCAAAGAAATCAAACAATGTACTAATATGATCCACTTCAAGAAACTCTTCAAACTTAAAGTGTTTACAAAGTACAAAGAAAAACCATGATAAACATTCTGAATTTATTTAATCCATCCATTAATTTTCAAGATAATCTTACTCATCTCCATCCATCCATCCATTTTCTACCGCTTATTCCCTTTTGGGGTTGCGGGGGGATCTCACCATATGAAATATAACTTACTTCACAAATTATTATTATTTTTTTTTTATTGTTATTACTTATGGAGCATATTGTGAATAAATTGAGAACAGGAAGTGAACACAAGTTTGAGCTAGTGATTGGTTAATGAGGTGTCATGTATCGTTTCGACATATTGCAAAACTATATTGATACTGTCACTAAATACTGACATCTGCTGGACTTTAAAAATCCCTACAGGCAACCTATGGACCGACTCAACTGACACTGATTTTATGACCTAGTATATACAATAATATAAACTAAGTCATTGTATTTCATTTAGGATTATTTCATGTCTTCATTTAAATAAAAATATTTTTTTATCTTTTTTAGATACAGTCAATAAATAATGTGAACATGTATCATAACATGGAAATCTAAGAGAATGTGTTGTGAATGAGGATACTTGTGGACTGGGAATTTTTTTTTTTTTTTAAACATGCTCTCTGGATACGCACTGTTGATTGATTGATTGATTGACACTTTTATTAGTAGATTGCACAGTTCAGTACATATTTCGTAAAATTGACCACTAATTTGTGACACCCGAATAAGTTTTTCAACTTGTTTAAGTCGGGGTCAACGTTAATCAATTCATGGTAAAAACGTAATGAGTGATCCATCGAGCTGCGGAACTCAGCACAATCAAGTACAGTCCTCCACTCTACCAACTGAGCTATCGAAGGGATTAGCTGTTACCGCTTTTTAATGTTACCAGATGGTTGTGTGTGTGGGACAATGCTTGGTGGTGAGGCAGAAGCAGCAAAGCAGCTTGTTAAGACTTAAGCTTAGAAAACCCCCCGTACCGAAACGGTTCAATGCAAATACACGTACCGTTACAGCCCTACTAACAGATCGAGTAGAAACTTTGAGAGAACAGGATGAAACGACAAGGAAATGAACACAAATTCCTTTTTTTCCGATATAAGATCAAAATACTCCCTTTTTTTTTTTTTTGCCTGAGGCGGCTCCATTATCTCCGACGACGATAAATGACAATTAAACAACGACAGAAGTGCGGTGATTCTGTTGGCAGCAGCTTCTCGTTGTCAAATGCACTTCCTTATAAAAACAGGTTGGCGCGCAGGTGCCAGTGCGACACAGTTCGCGTATCGGTCACGTGACCAAAACAGCTCCTTAACGGTCATGTGACTTTCTAAAAGCGGTAGGTGCACCGACACAGGGTTTCGCTCTATGAGCTCGAGCCATGCGCCTATGCATCGGTGTTGCCGGACCCATCACTAGTATGAGCAACTGCAATATAAAGGAAAAGGGGTATGATTATATAAGCTATGCTTCTTCCTTCTCCTTTTCGAACATGTTGAATAGAGAAACTGTAAATTGTGATGTACCATGTTGTATGCATGCATGTTCGAAATAAACTCAAACTCAAGTCAAAGTGAAAGAGGCAAACTGGTTAGAAGATCTGGAAGGACTAAGCCTATGTCCCACTGCCACGTTTGAGAAATGTTATCACAAGCCAGTATCATCTGTTCAGCGAGCTTTTTGTTTCCACCCCAGGGTTCGAGCAGGAAAAAACCTGCGCTACTACGAGCGTGTCCTAGAAAAGACAGGGAAGCGTGACACAATATACCCCCGACTGTGCGGTTACCTCTGTTGCTGTGCTAACTGTGACAAGGTAATACAAATCATCATGAAAAGGGCGTCATAGTAAAATACACACTGGAGCTCACACGGGTTTGTTGTCACTGAGAGATAATTGTGTGTATTCTTGCCAACGGTGAAGGCTGTGTAAAAAATTAATGTGGTTTTAGAATCCCTGTCTTGAACTCCTTGTCAGTGGGGTGTGATTTTAATACTGGTATTAGTCATACAGTATGTGCGTGGATGACAAGAAGCATTCATGTGTGGCTCCCTCAGGTGGACGCAATAGAGTACTACAGCACTAAAGAAACAAACCTGCTGGAGGAGGTGAGGCAGCAGGTGGAGGTGGTGCCACAGCGCCCGCTGGGGCTGGCCTTTGTCACTTTGCAGACAGAAGCAATGGCCAAGTAGTAAGTAGTCATTTTATATAAATGTATTCCAAATTCTCAACACAAAACTTTTTTCAAATTATTTTTTGCGCACAAGAACAAGAAAATGTAAATATTATTTTCCCTACCTGTCCTGTGCCATTGTTAGCGTTCTGAAAGACTTCAACGCACTGGAATGTGGTGGCAGGAGTTGTTGCTGTTGTGGCAGAGAGCCACAGCCTTCCACCAACAGTGGAGGTCTCAAAGTGAAAAAGTGGCAGGTCAGCTTTGCACCTCATCCCAGAAATGTTTACTGGTAAGCACCCTTCATTTCAGACTTTTACTGTGGAGCTTTATATCACCTTAGATTTGTTATTTACATAATTCAACCTGATATTTCTAGGAAAATAGAGTTCAAAAGTTGGGGGGAATTGTTCAACAAAAATGGTGCCTTTTAAATGGGTACACAGCAAAATAGTACCGGTACCTTTGTGCACATGGACACATTTAATTGGATAAAAATGCTTCATGTAAACACGCCATTCGGAATATTCTGACTCAATCACACACGTTCCGATCACAATTAAATTCCAATCAAGACGGAAGTTATTCAGATTGGAGCACATGAAAACACATCTTCCTAAACTCTGGTAAGAATTACCCTTACTGTTTTCAACAATCAGTTGAAATCTGATGTCAACTATACTTTGGTGGTGGAGTGGGGACCAGATTTAATAGTCTCAGAATTAAGCGATTGTCTTGCTGCTGTCTCCCCCCCCATTCAACATGCAGAAGGAGCATTATATACTGTTGAGTTTGTTGCTGTACACAAGACTAGCAAAAAGAAAAGTATAGTAGGGAGTGTCATGTGTCGATGTAACAATAAAAGAAGGTATCCAGTTGTCGTTTTAACGAGCTGTTTTATTCACAGCATTACAGCTACTCCATGTGCTAACTGCTAGCCTCAAACACATACACACAATGTTGAAACATGAAGACGCGCCACAACATAAAGCACAGAACAGCTACATTCCAAAAAGAGAAGATAAAATAAGTGAACAGAAGGAAAATAATGATAAATATTGGTAAAACATTGGACAAGCAGAAATGCACAAATCCATGTTTGCTAACAGTGGAAGTCTACTCTTTCTTCAGCACCTGCAGTGAGCGATCCCGTCCAAAAGGTGGCGCTATACCACAAATAATTCACCTTTCTGTTTAAGTTCATACTGTAGTAAAGTATTCCGATTTAAGATGCATAAAAATGCAAGTTTTAATCAGATAATTTTTTTCAGTCTATGCACACAGTAAGATTCTAAACCGAATGATGATCAGATTAAATAAATGTTGTCCATGTACACATGGCTACTGACACATAAATAAATAATTTAACTGTTAATTAAAGCTGTAACTTTCATGCAGTCTAAGTTATGACTATTAACAGTCACATGTACGACTTGTTTTTGCACTTTCAACTAACTACAACATACAATATTCTAACCGTCACATTTGGCTGCATTTAGAAGTCTATAGAACATCCCGGCTCAAAATTCAACACAGTTGAATTCATAAGTCTTTTAAGAATACCTTTCTGAGTACTTCTTTTTATTTTTTTGCACAGTGCGCCATCCAAATGCTTAACAATTCTGTGTGATACAATTAGTCAGAATTTAACCTAACATGTCAGGGAAAACAGGGTAACATTGTAGCATTCTAGTAATACTTAGAGGAAAATCGTAACTATTAGGGCTGCACAATTAATTAATGATTTGATTAGTGCATCATCATAACTGCAAGAGGCTGAGGTTTTTTTTCTTTCATTTTTTACTCTATGCATCAGATTTGTCAAAAAGCCTTGTGTCCTTGATTTGCTGACCAATTGAAAGTGGTTACAAAACAGCCAATTAGTGTGCGTTTCAGTCGTGTTCATTATTTTTGTCAGTGTGCTAATAACAAACACTGCTAGTGTTGGTGTACAGTATCTGTAAACATTTTTTATGGTGACAGTGTAAAATGGCTAAAATAACTTCTTTGGTGACCGCAATACAAGACATGTCAACTTAGTTCGCAATCTGGGGGAGGCTACAACAGGCGCCCAAGGACAGCTGTTGTACAGATAAACCCAAATATTTTTGGTCCTAGATTATTACATATTGTTTTGTGAGGCAACCTGAAACAAGAACATGTTGATTGGCAGTCGAAAATATTTTTTTTCTTTGTACATCAGTTTAGCAGTTTTAAAAATCTAAAAATTGAAAATCGAATCGCTACCACAATTGGAGGCACAGCAATTGCACTTAGAATTTTTTCTCAAAATCGTGCAGCCCTGTTACAGTAAATATGCTTCTAAAAATTACAACATCGTTATCAAAAGCTAATGCTGCCTGCATTTTTTTCATTGTTGTTTATAGTACTAACAGTTATGTATATGGCTTCTTTTTGCACTTACTATTAATAACCAAGGGTGTCTAATTCCCTGGTATGCAAACAAGTTGTCTCACCCCCTTGTGCTTGACTGAGAACAGCAACACTACAGCCATGCGGCACAAAGATAATCGGCAAAAAAAGGACCTCACTCTGTCAGGAAACTTGGGCAGTGACTTTAAATTGCGGGGATAGGTTGAATTATATCTGACAAATAATGTAAAATTTTCATAATGAAATCAAATACCATCACAAGTTTGTTCATGGTTTGTATAAATTTGAATGTTGTCTTTTTTGTGTAAGGTGCATAGGAAGCTATGAAGGAATTACGTGTGTTTTGACATACAGTACATTAAGCTGACTTTATACTATAACAAATCTGTGCATAAACAGAGGTATATATTACATGATGTTTACATCATATTTACAATCAGACACATTCATGGAGGATAATTGATCATTTTGTTTTAATCGCCCGTGCGTGACATGAAACGGGAAACTTTTAAGTAAATAACTTTATTGTACATATTTACACACACATTCATATTTACTGTAAATATTTACGCACAGGGCAGCACGAAGGTCCTGAGTTCAATCTCGGGCTCAGGATTGTTCTGTGTGGAGTTTGCATGTTTTCCCCGTGACTGCGATAGTTCCCTCTGGGTACTCCGGCTTCCTCCCACTTCCAAAAACATGCACCTGGGGATAGGTTAATTGGCAACACTAAATTGGCCCTAGTGTGTGAATGTGAGTGTGAATGTTGTCTGTGTATCTGTGTTGGCCCTGCGATGAGGTGGCAACTTGTCCAGGGTGTACACCGCCTTCCACCTGTATGCACCTGAGATAGGCTCCAGCACCCCGCGCAACCTCAAAAGGGACAAGTGGTAGAAAATGAATGGATGGATTAAACTTCATGTTCTGTGGTTATATATGGTTTAAACACTTACATAATGTTTCACATTAATGTACATGTATGAAACATGTGATTGACGGTGGGGAAAGCCAATCAAAGCCAACATTTCCTAAGGTCTGTTTTACAAAGTTTAACAACAAATATGTTTATTTTTTTAAACCACAATTGGTAACCTAGCACATCACTGTAATTGATGGGTATTTATTTGATATTATCTGAAGCAAAGGAAAAGCAACAAGTTCAACATTAATTACTTATTACTGAGAAAAGTTAGTGTTTTAATGCTACAACACTTTATAAGACCTGATGTTTTATTTTAGTAAAGAAAACAGACCGTATCTGTTCAAGTTTGTTAAACAATAAACACATTTATAAAGTCAGTGTTATATTACTTAAAATACATGATCATGATTAATAGCCCATTTTTTTTTTTAAATCCCTTGACGGTATTATAACATGTATACACTGTAAGTCTATTCAAAACCAGTAATTGCACACCACACTTCTTTTGAATGCAACCGTTTTCAACTATGTTTAGGGGCGGCATAGTGTAGTGGGTAGAGCGGCCGTGCCAGAAACCTGAGGGTTGCAGGTTCGCTCCCCAAATCGCTGCCGTTGTGTTCTTGGGCAGGACACATCACCCTTGCCCCCGATGCCGCTCACACTGGTGAATGATTGATGAATGAATTATAGGATGGCGGTCGGAGGGGCCGTAGGCGCAAACTGGCAGCCACGCTTCCGTCAGTCTACCCCAGGGCAGCTGTGGCTACAGATGTAGCTTACCACCACCAGGTGTGAATGAATGGTGGGTTCCCACTTCTCTGTGAGCGCTTTGAGTATCTAACAATAGAAAAGCGCGATATAAATCGAATCCATTATTATTATTATTATTATTATGTTTTTGTTTATTGACATTGCTTGACATCTAAAACAAATACTTATTGGGTTTAGACTTAGGCATTACTAACATATTGTGTAATTTGGCTTTCACTTCCTCTCTGGTGGCAAGTAACCCACTTTGACCCCACCAATCCTTCTTTTCAGGGACCACCTCTCAGTGCAGGGTTTTTCCTGGTTCATCCGCTACATGATGCTTAACTTCCTGCTTTTCTTCCTGCTTACCTTCCTGACAACGCCCACCATCATCATCAACACCATAGACAAGTTCAACGTCACCAAGCCCATCTACTATCTGAATGTATGTCTTTAAAACTCAACATTTTATAAAGATGCTGCCCTCTGCAACAACTGTATTTTCCCTCCTCCCACCATAGAGCCCTATCGTCAGTCAGTTTTTCCCCACGCTCCTGCTGTGGTCCTTCTCTGCCCTTCTGCCCACCATCGTCTACTACTCCACACTGGGGGAGGCACACTGGAGCAGGTGCGGCACATTCAGGTTTGGAATGCTGGGAAAGGCTTGGATTGAATGGTGTATGTTCTTTCAGGTCCAGTGAGCAGCTGAGTATGTTGCACAAGCTTTACTTCTTCCTGCTCTTCATGGTGCTCATTCTTCCCTCACTAGGGCTCACCAGGTAATTACAGCTGACTGCTACTACCATTTGCTTTAATTTTTGTGCCATCATATCATATCCTAATTTATATTGGACATACATTAAAGGGAAACTGCACCTTTTTTTTTTAAATGTTGCCTTTCATTCACAATCCTTCTGTAAGACAAGCACACATGTTCTTATTTATTTTTTCAACATTCTAACTATTTAAAAAACGCGAGCAAAAGTCTGCTTACAATGGAGTCAACAGGAGTTGCTCTATTCCGCCTGTAGTAGCCTAAATGCTATTTAAGTTCATTTACATTTTATTGAAGGTGCTTTTTTTATTCAGCAAAAAAGGGACTATTAACTTTATTTGAATAATACGAACATTTATGTATTGCATGCTTAGAGTAAATATAAGGCACACTTTATTTGTAATCATTACATTTGTGTGAATAATTTGATAACGTAATTTTTTATCCTGCCTTAATACAGTGAAGAATATGTAACTGTTTAATTGCATTTATGGCGGAAGGATCTGTGTGGTAATAAGGTTTGGACACAGTGTATTATGGTTATGGCAGTCAGGTATGGTGGAATCGAGCCACAGTTTTTTTACCTTACTCTTACTTTATGTTACTCTTTCTTACTGTAACACACTCGCTTTATTTTGCTACAAGTAAACGATACACAAAACACAGAGGAGTGTCTGGAGTTTTGTTTGTCGTTGCAGCAGCAAGCGGGAGCAGGACAAAGTAGAGGAGCGTCAAGCTAAGGCTTCATTAGGAGAAAACACTGCTTATTAAGCGCTTTTAAAAACCTCTAAACACCTCCATCATCCTATTATATACACCCAACAAGTATACATGTAGTACAACAAGTACATTCATAATAACATGTTATATTGTGTATTCTGCTCATTTCAAGTATACAGTGGCACATTAATTTGATAGATGCATCACAACGTTTACTTTTTTTCAACAACAACACTGACTACACTCATGCAGACTTCATGAGAGCCAACAAACATGATAAAACATCACTTAATGTATAATATCTGCTTTCACTGCAATGCAAACTGTTGGGATGTTGAAATATTCCCATTTAGATGAAGAATGACTCAATCCTCTCAAAGGGTTAAAAAAAAGGGTCGGTACAAACCATTGTCTTGATTGATTGATACATTTGTTAGTAGATTGCACAGTTTAGTACATATTCTGTACAATTGACCACTAAATGGTAACACCCGAATACGTTTTTCAACTTGTTTAAGTCGGGTCCACGTTAATCAATTCTTTCGCCTGTCTTTTTTATCATCTTCTGGTCTAAATTGGTTGTCACAGTGTAGCAACTTCCCAATTTATATCCATTTTTTACTATCAAGTTGAGAGGCATTATTTATCATCTAGAATTACCTTTCACGAGCTCAGAGACGAGACAGCTGCTCACAGGTGAGGATGTTAATACAGCAGCATAAGGAAGTTACCTCTCTGTGATCAATGTGCTACTAAATGTAGGTCATTAACGTTAGCTCTTATAATAATATCGCTATTACATGATTAATATTCAGGTCATAAAATGTAAATGGAGTATTGTTGGCGCTTTTTGTATAGTTATTTATTGGGTTTTATGGTCTTAAAAAATGTAATAGATGGAATGACGTCTTGGGTTTAAAAATATATTTTCTCTCATAAGGATTGTGACTTTACAGGCAAATAAAAAAAAGTACAGTTCCCATTTAAGAACTTAGACTGTAAAGTTTAGATAGAATGTTGGACAACTGAATATTTCTCTACGCATTTTGGTCACTCACTTTTGTCTCTCCCTTTCAGTCTTGCGTTGTTTTTCCGCTGGCTGTTTGACAAAGAATTTCTAACAGATGGGAAACTGCGGTTTGAGTAAGTTCCCATTTCTGGTAAACGTCTCACAATTACACACACATTCTTTAATTTACTATTCCACATCACAAAATACAAGGAGGGTGTGCCTGCACGGCGAGGATGGTTTTGCCCTATCGTAGTGGGAAAACAATTATTGAGATGCAAACGAGCAATCATACAATGCCAACAACAGTCGTTGAAGTGTAATTTCCCCTAGTTAGCATTGAGGTATGTGTGGCAGAATGATCGCCGCGGATTGACCACGAACGCCCGAAACACTTGGAATCACCCACGTTAGCATTCCATTCATCCATCTTCTTCCGCTTATCTGAGATTGGGTCGCAGGGGCAGCAGCCTAGGCAGAGAAACCCTGACTTCCCTCTCCCCAGCTACTTTGTCCAGCTCCTCCCGGGGGATCCCGAAGCTCTCCCAGGCCAGCCGGGAGACAGTCTTCCCAACATGTCCTGGGTCTTCCCCGTGGTCTCCTACCGGTCGGACGTGCCCAGGGAGGTATCCGAGGGGCATACTGAGCAGATGCATGAACAACCTTATCTGGCTCCTCTCGATGTGGAGGAACAGCGGCTTTACTTTGACCTCCTCCCAAATGACAGAGCTTCTCACCCTATCGCAAAGGGAAAGCTGAGAGAAAGCGGAAACTCATTTCGGCTGCTTGTACCTGTGATCTTGTCCTTTCAATCTTAACCGAAAGCTCATGACCATAGGTGAGGATGGGAACATCGATCGATCGGTAAATTGAGAGCTTTGCCTTCTGACTCAGCTCCTTCTTTACCACAACGGATCGATACATTGTCCGCATTACTGCAGACACCCACTCTTCTCTCACCCATGAACAAGACTCCAAGGTACTTGAACTCCTCCACTTGGGGCAAGATCTCCTCCCCAACCCGGAGATGGCAAACCACCCTTTTCCGGATGAGAACCATGGACCTTGACTTGCTGATTCTAATCCCAGTCACTTCACACTGGGCTAACGAATCGATCCATTGAGAGATGAACATCCTAGCCAGATGAACACATAACCTGCAAAAAGAGACCTAATTCTGCAGCCCCCAGACCAGATCCCTCCAAGCCCTGACTTTGCCTAGAAATTATGTCCATAAACGTTATGAACAGAATCGATGACAAAGGGCAGCTCTGGCGGAGTCCAACCCTCACTAAAAAACGGTCCAACTCACTGCCGGACAATGCGGACAAGCTCTGACATAGATCATACAGGGAGTGGACAGCCACAATCAAACAGTCCAATACCCCATTCTCGGAGCACTCACCATAGGACTTCGCAAAAGACACGGTCAAATGCCTTCTCCAAGTCCACAAAGTACATGTGGACTGGTTGGGCAAACTCCAATGCACCATTAAGGACCCTGCTGAGACTGTAGAGCTGGTCCACAGTTCCACAACCAGGACAAAAACCACACTGCTACTCCTGGATCTGAGGTTTGACTATCCGTCAAACCTCCTCTCCAGTACACCAGAATAGACCTTACCGGGAAGGCTAGGGAGTGTGATCCCATGATAGTTGGAACACACACTCCGGCTCCCCCTTCATACTGTAGATGGCTTCCCCCACTCTTCTTTGGTACTTTCCATACTTCCTGTCCAGAATCTGTAAATATTTGTTCAAGTTGCTGTCCTTTCCCCATTATTTGACAGTGACAACTCTATGTCCGCTTTACCTTGCATGTCATCACCCCTGCGGGTATTGCGGAAGTGGATCCAAGTGCCACGTTTCCTTTGACTTTAATTAATTTTCTTTTGTTTTCCTGTTGCCAACATCTCTTTGTTATTCCAAATACAGCAGCTAACAGACTCGAGTAGGTTCAGGTGCCTATTAAACTCCTCCCCTAAGTTAACTGCCTTGGTAGGTGCGTTCACATGATAGCGTTCACATGAATAGAGCTATCTGGGACTACTCTAATTCGGTGATGTCATTACTTAAAGCCAATTAAGCTGATATTGATTCTGATTCTGACTTTGAATTTGAGAGGGCATCATAGGCAATTTCAATAAGATGGACTCTCAAACTAATGAATTCCAACTGACATTTGGGTCTCACCATTAACTTGAAAAAACATTCAAAAGACTTGACTTGCTCTCAAACGTCACATCTCTAAGAAGAACTATTTTCTTCATATTTTGTGCCAGGAAGTTACAGCAGTGTTCTGGGGGAGTGCGGCTAAGGTGGCGTGGTATTACCGGTATTGGTGGGGAGGAGCGCCTTGCATAATTTACTAACCACGTTGGTCTGACTAAGGTCCGTTTCAAAAAATCCCAAAAACTGCTATTTTGTCAAGGGGACTTTTCCTGTTTTATTGACAATTTCTTTGCTCTCTATAACGCTCATTTCAGTTTCTCTTCACACTGAAGAATCAATCGCGACATAACAAAAGGGTCAAACTAAACCTGATAGTTTATACTGTGACCTGATTGGCTATAAGCGTGTCACTCCCACTGATCAGTGATCACTTCCTACGTTGCTGTGTTACCAGCAAGCAAGTGCCATTGTTATTGTGAACAACCTTGGTTCTGGTTTCTTTCCACAAAGAAGAAAAAAATCTAACGTTTTATCAAACGCATTTTTTATTGATATCGATTTCGTGTCTATCGCGATATATATTGAAATCGTTTAACGATCAGCCCTGGTTATAATTTTGTGTAAATTGTACAATGTTTTGTATATCATACATTTTGTATATAATACTTTGTGAATTATATATTTTTATGTATTATCCATTAGTTTGCAAATATTTTTGTATTTTATACATTCAACAAAAATATAAACAGAACACTTGTTTTTGATCCCGTTAATCATGAATTGTACTCAAAGATCCAAAACTTTAACTATATACATAAGACTTATTCCTCTCAAATATTGTTCTCAAGTCTGTCTAAATTTTTGTTAGTGAACATTTTTTCATTGCCAAGATAATCCATCCTACCTCACAGGTGTGGCATATCAGGATGATGGTTTAACAGCATGATTATTGCACAGGTGCGCCTTAGGCTGGCCAAAATAATAGGCCACACTGAAATGTGTATTTTAGTCACAGAGCACAATGCAACACAGAAATTGCATGTTTTGAGAGACCGTGTAGTTGGCATGCTAAATGCAGGAATGTCCACCAGAGCTGTTGCTCGTGAATTGAATGTTAATTTCTCTACCATAAGGCATTTCAGACAATTTGGCAGTACATCCAACCGGCCTCACAACCGCAGCGCACGTGTAAACACCAGCCCAGGACCTCCACATCCAGCAGGTGCACCTTCATGACCCTCTGAGACCAGCCACCCGGATATCTGCTGCAACAATTGGTTTGCATAGCCAAAGAATTTCTTCACAAACTGTGAGAAACCGTCTCAGGGAAGCTCATCTGCATGCTTGTCATCCTCATCGGGGTCTTAACCTGACTGCAGTTTGTCGATTTAACCGACTTGAGTGGGCTTATGCTCACATTCGATGGCGTCTGGGACGTTAGAGTGGTGTTCTTTTCACGGATGAATCCTGGTTTTCACTGTTAACGGCAAATTGCAGACAGCGCTGTGTGGGAGAGTGGTTTGCTGATGTCAACGAAGTGAATCATGTGGCCCATGTTAGGTTTATGGTGAGGCTGGTGTTATGGTATGGGCAGACGTATATTATGGACGACGAACGCAAGTGCATTTCATTGATGGCATCGTGAATGCACAGAGATAACGTGACACGATTCTGAGGTCCATTGTTGAGCCATTTACCCGAGACCACCACCTTATGTTGCAGCATTACAATGTGCGGTCCCATTTTGCAAGGATTAGTACACAATTCCTGGGAGCGGAAAACAACACATTTCTTGCATGGCTAGCATACTTAACGGACATGTCACCCATTGAGCATGTTTGGGATGCTGTGGATTTGGCGTCAACCTACTCTGTGGCCTAGTGGTTAGAGTGTCCGACCTGAGATCGGTAGGTCGTGAGTTCAAACCCCGGCCGAGTCAAACCAAAGACTATAAAATTGGGACCCGTTACCTCCCTGCTTGGCACTCAGCATTAAGGGTTGGAAATGGGGGTTAAATCACCAAAAATGATTCCCAGGCGCGGCACCGCTGCTGCCCACTGCTCCCCTCACCTCCCAGGGGGTGATCAAGGGTGATGGGTCAAATGCAGAGAATAATTTCGCCACATCTAGTATGTGTGTGACAATCATTGGTACTTTAACTTTAAGTTTTTAACTTTATATAAGACAGTGTTTTCCAGTTCCTGCCAATATTCAGCAACTTCGCACAGCCATTGAAGAGTGGACCAACATTCCACAGGCCACAATCAACAACCTGATCCACTCTAAGCAAAGGAGATGTGTTGCACTGCGTGAGGCAAATAGTGATCACACCAGATACTGACTGCTTTTCTGACCCGCCCAGACCCCCAATAAAGCAAAACTGCACATTTCAGAGTGGTCTTTTAATGTAGGCAGCCTAAGGCACACCTGTGCAATAATCATGCTGTTAAATCAGAATACTGATATGCCACACATGTGAGATGGGATGGATTATCTTGGCAAAGAAGAAGTACTCACTAACACTGATTTAGACAGATTTGTGAACAATATTTGAGAGGAATAGGTCTTTTGTGGATATAGTAAACATTTTAGATCTCTATGAGTTCAGTTCATAAAAATAGAAGCAAAAACAAGTGTTGCGTTTATATTTTTGTTCAGTTTATATAATTATGTTTAAAAATGTTTCAAACTTTGACATCTGTGCACCAAGGTGTGTGTTCCTACCAGACCAAGGGGCATTTTTCGTGAATTATGTGATCGCGGCGGGCCTGGTGGGCTCGGCCATGGATCTGTTGCGGCTGCCTGGCTTGCTGCTTTACACTATTCGCTTGGTACTGGCTCGCTCCGCTGCCGAGAGGAAATACGTCAAACAAGTAAGAAAAAAAACAGGTTACATTTTCTGCTGTAGAAATCTTCATTTGCATAGATACCATAACATCACAGAGAAATGTTTAAGAGTAATATGAATGTTTTTTTTTTCTATCGACAGAACCAGGCTTATGAGTTTGAATACGGGGCCATGTATGGCTGGATCCTGTGTGTTTTGACGGTCATCATGGCATACAGTGTGATTTGTCCCATTATTGTACCTTTCGGTGAGTTAAATCTCCTAAAATTGAGTGCACTCTTTATATTTCAACATTTAATTGCATTTTGAAATTACAATACTTTAGAAAGGCAACTTGGATATACTATAAAGTACTCTTCGTACAGGCTTGTATAGCATTCAAGATTTACTGTCCACTGAAAATAATGCAGTATGCTGTAACGAAATGCGTCATTTCCAGTTGTATTATTTTCTCAAAACTATACTGGAGGCATTCAGGGCGAGCTTTACCATCAGGGCTGCCTACGATGTCCTGCCTTCTCCAAAAAAACTCAGCCAGTGGTATGGTGAGGAACCCACATGCCCTCTATGTCCGAGTCCAGCACCACTGAAGCACATCCTGGTGGGCTGCAAGACCAGCCTCACCCAAGGCCGTTACACCTGGCGGCACAACCAGGTGCTAAAGTGTCTTGCAGCAGTGCTGGATAGTCGACCGCCAAGTGTCAGTGCCCTTCCTCCCCCGTCATCCCGTTGGCAAGCAACAACATTTTGTCCGGGAGGGCGAGGGTCAAGCCAACCTCACCCCCACAAGACCAGACACTGGACAGCTAGGCAGAGCACGGGACTGGAAATTGCTGGCAGACCTGGGCCAGAGGCTCTGCTACCCAGTTCACATCGCGTCCACCAACCTGCGGCCAGATCTTGTTCTGTGGTCAGCTTCGCTCAGGCTCGTCGGCATCATGGAGCTCACGGTGCCCTGGGAGAGTGCAATTAAGGAGGCCTACGAGCGCAAGAAGCTGAGGTACACTGAGCTTTCAGCCGAGGTGCAACGACAAGGCTGGAAAGCGAGGGTACGCCCAGTGGAAGTAGGCTGCAGAGGGTTTGTGGCCACCTCAACATCCAGGCTCCTCAGGGAAATGGGAGTGCGAGGGAAGGCCCACCGGCAGGCAGTGAAAGACCTCTCCAAAGCCGCTGAAATGGGGAGTCAGTGGCTGTGGGTCAAGCGAAGGGACTCCACCTGGGCTTTCAAGTGAGTTAATGGCATCTAGGGAGTGATCCTGGGACGCTGGGACTCACTGCTGAACCCTCTGGAGGTGTCGTGGACCTATCAGCCAAACACTGAGGAAGGGGAGCGCCCACTTGATAACCCAGAGGATGCCTTCACTCACTTGACCATTCCAGAGTCGCAGATGTGTCTCAAGTATGCAGTAGGGGATTGTAACATCTAGTATATACAACAGGTCAGATTTCAACATTTTATTGCATTTTGAAATGACAATAGTTTAGAAAGGAAACTTGGATATACTATAAAGTACTCTACGTACAGGCTTGTATAGCAATCAAGATTTACTGTCCACTGAAAATAATGCAGTATGCAGTAACAAAATGCGTCATTTCCAGTTGTATTATTTTCTCAAAACTATAATAATACAATAGCTAATTTACTGTTTATATCTTGTTACTTTTTGCTGTAACATGATGCTATCTACACTAGTATTGAAATATATTCTACATTCTAGGGAAGAGCATTTAAAGGAAAGATGGTTGAAGTGGATAATTTATTTAGAAAAACATTAATGATTCTTACGTTTGGTAAAGAAGCATCTTCTTGACAATAAGCAGCCAATTACAAAAGGTATAAATAAATAAGATCATTATAAATTGTGTATACCCCACAACCATGTTTTATGATTAAAAGTATTGCGCTTGTTTTGTTTTAACATTTATTTTTTTTAAACAAAATACAACTGAGTTTGACACCTGTGATCTAGATAAAAAGGCAGTATGTTAAATGGAGATTATCATCAAAGTTCCCCTTTAATGTCTCAGGTGTTGTCATCCACCAGGTCTTTTATACATGATGCTGAAGCACCTGGTGGACAAGCACAACTTGTACTTTGCCTACTTGCCGACACGCCTCGACCGCCAAGTCCACCTGAAGGCTGTCAATCAAGCTCTGGCCGCGCCCATCATCTGCCTAATATGGCTTTATTTCTTTTCCGTCCTCAGAACTGGTTAGTGATAAGCACGTCAGGTCACATGATGACTAAGCAGAAATCCTTAATGACAGGAAACAATAATACTTAATGATATTTCAGGTTTCCTGACCCCGACATCTCTGTTCACCCTGGTGGTCCTGATTATCACTATCATCATCTGCCTCAGCTACACCTGTTTCGGCCATTTCCAGTACCTCAGTCCACACAATTATGAGGTGAGTTGCAACTTATGACTCACAAGTTTCTTTAATACGACTAGTATTAAATTCCGATCAGAGTTTTATGCTGCTGATTCCAATACTAATCATCTGTAAGTGAGGTCGGCCAATATCCAATCACATGAATTGACTGCAAGTTTTAATGCATTTATGGTGAATGCTGTTGATAGTTTAACAACACAATATTCAAACTAGTTCCTATTCCTTTTATTATAAGCACTTGTTTGAGCATAACAAAGTCAATAGTACACCATAGAATAGAATATAACACCCTTTGTTATCACTATATGCATGTACAATGAGATTAAAGGCAGCTACTTTTCTGGTTTAGAGATGCAATAGAAAACAGAATAACAAAAATACTGATATACTTTCCTTGGTATTGGCATCACCAATTCACAGCTTGATCCACTCTGCTCTGTGTTGTATACTTACTGCGACAATGCTGACAGTTGTGTTTATCCTCTAGACTCTTATCAATCTATTTGTTAATATCCTGTTAATAGCTGCTTACTTTCTTTCCATCTCGACTTCTTAAAGTCTACTAAGCATTTATTTATTGGTGTTGTTTCAATCTAATTTAGCTGTTAGCTTAGATGTTAGCATGCCTGCTCCTGGCCTGCAGTTGGTGTGTAACATGTTTAGCCACCATGAATTGACTTAAACAAATTGAAAAACGTATTCGGGTGTTACCATTTTGTGGTCAATTGTACGGAATATGTACTGTACTGCGCAATCTACTAATAAAAGTTTCAATCAATCAATCAAAGACATGTCTTCTCGTGATAATAGTACATGATATATTTAAGATAGCAAGAAATTCAGTTTGTCATTATGGAAGTGTTTATTACCAGCTTAGGAGAGCGGCTCCACACTGTATGAAGACACAAACGAAAATCGGCCAATACTGATCAATAGACACATCCCTAAATGTGATGTTTTGTCTTATTCAGGTGAACAAGAAAGATGAGGACTCGCCTGAGGTAGTGGAGGAACACACTATGGTACGGCTCTTGTCTCATTAAGACACAATAATTCAAATTTAGCAACACCATTGAGTATGCGGTCATTTGTTCTTATATTATATATAAGCACAAATCTATATTTCAGGTTTACCTTCCAAGAGTGTTGGATCCAAAATCGTCAGTGGAGGCTTCAAACGGGTCTCAGACCCCGCAGTCTTACGGTTCTACTGAAGGCAGCCCGGCACACACCTCCAGTCTTGTAGGGGGCAGCGTGATAGAAGACAAAGGCATTGAAGTTCAACACTGAGCTAGAATTAAGACATTCACTGTAATGCTGGGATATGTGCTTGTACTCTAGGAAGTTTTGGGGTCTGATATGTTTACACAAAAGCAACTTCGGGTGCCTTTACGATAAGTGTCAATTTATCAAACAACATTCCGCAAATTGTTGACACTTTTTTTTATAATATAAGCACCTGGGGATAAGTTGATTGGCAACACTAAATTGGCCCTAGTGTGTGAATGTGAGTGTGAATGTTGTCTGTCTATCTGTGTTGGCCCTGCGATGAGGTGGCGACTTGTCCAGGGTGTACCCTGCCTTCCGCCCGATTGTAGCTGAGATAGGCGCCAGCGCCCCCCGCGATCCCAAAAGGGAATAAGCGGTAGAAAATGGATGGATGGATGGATAATGCTAGTATGCTTTTTGTCAAGTCTTGTGGAATAATGAGTCATGTTGAGAGGGACAATTGGTAGAAAATAGATGGATGGATGGATGTTGCATAAGAACAAAATACGCATTGACGCCAAAAACCCTATGAAGCATTGCGCTTATGACTTTAGGTGGAACTGCACTTTTTTTTGGAATTTTCTAACTTGTAAATAAAAGTCTGCTTCCAGCGGAGCCAATGGGAGGTTCTATATTTCGCCCATAAAATCCAATAAGTAACCATTCAAAAACCGCCAACAATACTCAATTTACATTTCGGGATTTGAATATTAACCAAGTATTAGTATTATTGTTATTATAAGTGCTAATCCAGACAAACTATTTGTAATGGCGCTGTGATGACAGGCCTGTGTACAAATTCAACATGATCGACTGGCGAGGTGTTTCCTTGCTTCCTTGCTCTCTGGATGGAATTTTCTTTTCTTTGTGAGGATTATGGTCCTCCGTCTGAACGGGAATGTAACAAGATTCTATTATTCGGCATCGTAATGACCGCATACCTTGTACAGTAATTGATGTTTTATTGTTGGTTGGCTCTCATGATATCTGTAGTGATCAATTATGAAGAAAAAAAAAGCTGTTTGTTTTTTAAATTGATGTGCCACGTATGCTTAACATGATCAAAATATCTCAATATCAAATGTTATTATAAATGTGCCCAGTACTACATTACATATATATTTACATCATGTATATAAAACCTTAATGGAGGTGTTTGGATGTTTTAGGACCTTATAGGCAGAATAGAGCAGCTGACATAAGCTCCATTGTAAGTGGGCTTTTAATTGCATTTATTTAATATATAGAATGCAAAACAATAACATATTTCATCATGTTCCTCATAATGATTGTGAATGACAGGCAAACTTTCAAAAAAAGTGCAGTTCCCCTTTAGTGATTGATTTTGCACTTTTTGTTTTATTTACATATTGAAGCCTGTTCATTATTAACCAACAAGTGCCTGCTGTAGTTATCCTGCGCTGTTGTGTTAGCCATCATGTCCAAGGTTTTTATTTTTGAAGTAATGATGCTACTGATGAAACTTGTGTTGGACAAAATCCATGCATTCACAAAATACAAACATTTGAAGTAATGAGCATTGTTTGTCAACAGAGGGTGCTGTCGAGTCGAAACAGACAAGCGAAAGCGGACATGGTTGGGGGATTTAAAAGGGAACTTGACCTTGGTTTATGTCTACACTTGACAACAATACTACCAGTAGCTCCGCCCCCTCACCTGATCTCAAGATCTTTTTAGGACTTGAGCTGGTGTTGTCATGTAAAGCTTCTTGGCTGTGCTAATTAGCACAACATACATGGTTAGTGAGTGACATGAAAAAAGGAGCTTTTGAGGTAAACTAAGTAAAATTATGCCTGGGAATGGGATCCAGTTTAGGCCAGTCATCGAAACGTCAACATGTCGCGAACACACCAGCACCATACAGACACCACTTGGCTGTGCTGGACTTAATGAACCTGGGAAAAGAGTGATACGATTGTAGAAGTTCCGCATGAAAAAATATGTGTCACAACAAGGAGAAACTCTCTCAGGGCACAAATTCAGAACTGTGTGTGCCAGTCGTACGGCCTTTGCGACTCATTTGTCAAACGATTCAAATTCCAGCCAAGAAGAGCCACAGCACAGACGACGTCATGCTCACGCATTGCTGCAGTAGTTGTGACCCCAAGAGACAGGAGGGCCATGTTGCGAGTAAGACAAGTATTAAATTATTCAACAAGGCTTCACGCAAAACATGTAACATTGGACATAACAAGGGCAATCTTCCAGCCCTGACTGCAGGGTTATAAAGAAGTCTGATTGGCAACCATGAACAAGTGTGCGCAGGATGCCAATCAGAGACAGGTGAGGGAAACGGCTAGAGTGGTGAAACCAGACAGGAAAATAACAGAAACAAGTGCGCTGGACGGTAAACAATTACAGAAAGTAAGGAAACACAAGAACATGTCAGACCTGACAAGACAGGTTGTGACTACATTTAAATTAAGTGTATCAAATGGAAATGTATTGACTTATGACTTATCATGTATTGACTTATGACTTATCATGCCCAAGTTGACTTAAGTCAACTTGGGCATGATATTGTGGTAATGTTTCATGCCAAGATCGATGAATGTGACCTATGATTTGCCAGCTAATGGGAGCATCTGGCATCAACATGCTTTGTGACGCTCGCGCCTTTTGTCCTAGCAGGATTAGTGTTCGTGGCAACACCGGATGGCCGAAGCTCCTGGGTGGCTGCAAATGATTCGGATTCTAAAGTCTTCCTCCCGTTCTGGACTGAGGAGTGCGTGGCGGTCACTAGAACTCAGCTTCGGTGTAGCCTGCCAGCTCTAATGAGGTGCCATCCTGCGCTCAAAGTGTGTGGGCGGTGCTTCTGTAGAAAGAAGTCACCCCACTCAGGCTCCTTTTTCTACGTTAGCTTGGCGGGCAGAGGGCCAAGCAGCTGAAATCACCACTGCTGATGAAGCATGTGACTCCAGACTGAGGCCCTTTTGTTTGGACAATTGCAGCCTAGGCTTGGGAAGAGGCTGGCATGGACATGAATAGACATTTCAAATTCATAAACAGGGAACAGCCATTTGTTCTTGAGAGAACACTCCTTAAAGAATATTATTAGAATCAAATAGACCTGACAGAACCCCTTCCTTTACTATTCACTAACACCAACTAAAGAGCAGACATGGCATTTGTAAAGCTGATGTTCAAACAACTCAGCTGACTTGCCTGGACCATTGTTAACTTTTTGATCTGGGGTCATTATTAGTGTCAGTTAGGTCTCTCACAAATTGAAATGTCTATTTTATGTGTAATCTACACTCACTACTGAAATTTGCTTTAGATGTTTCTTATACACAAAAGCAATTTTATAGCCTATTTAAGATTGCTGATTGAAGCAGGTGTCCTGTCTGGTCCGACCTTGTTATATACAGTATAGTTAATGAAGGTGATCCGAGGTCAACCTTTCAATAAGACATGTTTCTCTCTCCATGGGGAGACTGTGCAGCTACCAAATGATATTTAAGCTGCTTTTACAGGTTACATAAGCTTTTAATACATCTTAGTTGGCATAAATGGGTAAATTAGAGGTGTCAAACGTACGGCCCACTGGCCAAATCAGGCCCGCGAACAAGTTTAATCCGGCACACGGCCCGCACGATCAGTTTGCTACATATAAAAATGAGGTGCCATTTTTTTAATTAAATAAACTGCTGTTCTATATGTGTCCACTGGATGTCGCAATAGCAATTCAAGTGTAACCCACATCATACATGACACTGTGTGCAGAGTTAAGTTAAAAAGTTAAAAGTACCAATGATTGTCACACACACTAGGTGTGGCGAAATTATTCTCAGCATTTGACCCATCTCCCTTGATCACCCCCTGGGAGGTGAGGGGAGCAGTGAGCAGCAGCGGTGGCCGCGCCCGGGTATCATTTTTGGTGATTCAACCCCCAATTCTAACCCTTGATGCGGAGTGCCAAGCAGGGAGGTAATGGGTCGAGTTTTTACAGTCTTTGGTATGACTCGGCCGGGGTTTAAACTCACAACCTACCGATCTAAGGGCGGACACTCTTAACCACAAGAAGGACGTGTCAGCTGACTTTAAGTACCCTCGTGATTGGCTGCCGCTACTCCAATTAAAACAGGTGCAAGCCATCAGCTGCTCCTTTGGTGACTAGCAGCAGATGGCGGCGGTATCCATGCACAATACATTATTTCATTGTAAATAATCCACTCAATGGATAAAACAACAAAACGGTAAAATGCAAAGACTTAAGTCAACTTGGGCATAATCTTTGTAGTTAACAGTTCCTTGCACCGCTTTCTTTTTTATGCTTAAATCTACTATGTTTACATGGGTTAAGTTTGTAGTTATGTTACCTTGATTTTGGTTATGGTGTCATTTTTATTTATATATTTTTTGTATTTACATTTGAATTGCAATATTTGATTAAACGTAAATGGATGTGTTGTGGCAGTTGTGGATGTCACCAATGTGGCGGTTTTAGTTATTTTTCCAAACATCTTCAATGATGAACTGCCAAGATGAGAATGCTGAACAGGAAGTGCTTAAAGTTTAATTGTTTTTTACAAACACTGAGACAAAGTCTTAGTTCTATGTGTTCTTCGTGGTGTTTTTGAAACTGCACCATTTTTTTTCCCCCTCAGAATTTTCAACTTACTTGAAATGTTTTGCCAAGAAGATTATGTGTATTGTATACATTTTCAGAATGTGTTCAATTTTCGGCCAAAGTAAGACAACGAAAACACTCTGAAGTAGTTTTTATTTTGACCTTTTAATGCCATGATTTTACCATTCCGGCGCGCGCGGGAATAGATTTTACTCCATGTGGCCCCGGAGCTTCAAATGAGTTTGACACCGCTGGTGTAGATAGTCTGTCATTTCAAATGTTGGCGGCCCACTGTACTCACACACATGGTGGTCACAAACTTAAAGACGGGTAAATTCACTAAACAACACAAATTCACAACTGCTGTTCTACTAACAAAGCTCTCTTGTTGAGTAGTTCACTAGCACACACAAACTAGACTAGCTCATGTTTAGGACTACAGCAATTGAAAACAAAATGTTAAATTCCTAACATTGGTTCCATAGGGTTTGAAAGTGTGACGAGGAAACGCACTGCATTGTGCGTCTTGCTGGACTCTGAATAGCGTATTGCTGAAAACAAGACTCTAGGGCTGGGCGATATGGCCTTTTTTTAATATCTTGATATTTTTAGGTCATATCGCGATACACGATATGTATCTCAATATTTTGCCTTAGCCTTGAATTAACAGTTGATAGATATAATCACAGCAGTATGATGATTCTATGTGTCTACATAAAAACATTCTTGTTCATATTTCAATAATATATGCTCATTTTAAACTTTCATGCAGAGAGGGAAATCACAACTAAGTCAATTGACCAAAACTGTATTTATTAAACTTATTAAGCAGTGGCACAAACATTCATGTCATTTACAAAACAGAAAGTGCGAGATTGTCACAGACAGTTTAAAAACAAACTATTAGTGCACTTTTGTGCATGATGTCACTAAGATGACATATCAAACCAACACTAAAATTAAAGTGTACTTTTTGTACTGATTGCCACTACAATAGTTTAAAACAAATAAAGTGCACTTTTGTGCATGATGTCACACAAGATATTTCAATAATGTCAAATAAAAATGAGTCTGTTGTTGACTATGTTTTTCATATGCGTTGATCTGGAAATGTTTGCCTCGGCATTTTGATGGTGTGGGCGTGTGGCACCGAATGGCGATGTTGATATAAGGAGTACTCACTCTTCATTCTGTAGCAGGTGACTTTTCAAATTATGCTACATATTAGCAGTAATGCCTCTTTTTATAGCAACGCTTTTGCCCCACACTTGACAAATTACGATTAAATCGTAATTTATATTTATATTTCGCAAAGCAATAATTGGTTAATATTTAAAACAAACGTGTATTTCGCAAGCAAATATTTTTCAGCTTACCTTATTATTAAGTACCCTGTCTGCAACTGCAGTGGGTTGTTTGGGTGGATCTTTCCTCTCCATGTCTACGGCAGTTGTCGATGTAAACAAAGGATGAAGTCCGTAAGGTTTGCTCACTTTCGGTTGACATCCAAAAGTACCAGCCAGTGAAAAATTTGTTTTCCTTGCTTTGAGTTGTTTCATATGTTTTTGCCGTTTCGCATGTACTTCCAAAGCCTTGAAACCTCGTGATCCATAGTCAATATTATCATGACACCACGTGCGCAAAACTTTTCTGGGACGATCGATTTTCCAAATAAAATCGCCGAACAAAGTCGTAACTTCCTTCTTCCCAACAGTATCAGTGATTTCCCTTTCCACCCAGTCCCATCAAAACTTATTTTTGACATGTTTATCAATTTCTTTTACTCGTGAAACGTCCTTTCTCTCGAGAACCGACATTGTTTACATTTGGAAAATGGCGGTGATAACATCATCATTTATAACAGATGTCCTGATTGGTCACAAGGAACATATCGACCAATCAACTACGGCGTAACATAAGCTACGTCTCGATTACAAAAGACGAATTGGCAAGTAAACGAATCTTGACCTAGGATCGGAAAAAAAAACGGAAAAACGGAAGATAATTAAAAAAGACGGAATTCCGACTTTAGACGGAAAAATCACATGCCTGGATTGTCTGTTCGACATATTTCTACTTGAAGCCAAACCACCGCCAGACGATGGACCCCCTGTTGTTTTTCTTGGGAATTAATTCTTCCTTGATTTTTTACCAGACTGGCACGTTCTTTCTCTCGTATTACCACTCCCACGGCTCCGCTAGCATCACAGCTAACGTTACCCATGCTGCTACCTCTCTGCTCCGCGAGAGCCTAAATGTATGTGACGTATGAAAGAAGATGCGCTTGCTGTCTGTGAGAAGGAGAGACAGGAAAGAGTGAAGAAGAGCCTGTAGTGTAATGCCAGCAGCTAAAAGCAACTGCCTAAGAACATATACTCGAATACCACAATATAGTAATTTTGTATATCGCACAGTCACAAACCCGCGATATGTCGAGTATATTGATATATCGCCCACCCCTACAAGACTCTGTGCTTGAGTATTGTTTTTTTTTCCTTGACAAATTCAAAACATGGCGTGGATGTGCAGCATCATTAACTGCCACAATCACAGTCATTGTAGAGACAGGGATTTGTTTCTCACTGGTCACCTGGGATAGTGGATGTGGCTACAAGTGTGTGTGGGCTGAATGAATAACACCTGCACCTGCCTGTGAATTGTTAGGCTTGTATTGAGAGAGTGAACCAGGGTGCCGCAAAGGGACCACAAACAAATCTGCATGTAATGTAGCAGTCATGACTTCATGTTGCATCCTTGGACCCAGCGTGTCAGACAGAGGCCTGCTTTCCACTCTCAATGACTAATTAGTTTCTGAGAGTCAAACAACATACATGTTGGTGTGTTCACAACATTTTTACACTTATTAGTTTGAATCAAAGCATGTTTTAGTTTCACACGTATCACTTAGTAGGCTAGCTGCGGACTACAAACAACATACAGTATTTTGGAAAAAAGCATTCTGTCTGTTTACTTTTGGTCCTGGTTAAGCACCAAAAATAATGAGTAAAATATTTTCTGAGAAGTAGCGCAGTAATCAAACTTTTTAAAATTAATATTGAGCTTATTTTTTCAGAGAAACTTGCTTTTGTAATGAGGCTTGGCGCCCTCACTCCATCTCGAACAAAAAAAAGATGACATCGGCAGATTATTCACAATTTCAACGGCGGACAAGGAGCCTTAACAGACTTTGCATTGTAAAATTCTTCACCGGTATAAAAACTGCCTCTGTTGACGACATATGTACAAGTTTGGCTTCAACAATAACAACGGCAACTTACTGAGAACCTCTTGTCTGTTGGACGTGCTAATATGGATCAATTCGACCCATTTACAGTGCATCCGGAATGTATTCACAGGGCGTCACAATTTTTCACATTTTGTTATGTTACAGCCTTATTCCGTGATGGAATAAATTAATTTCCGTCCTCAAATTCTACACACAATATCACATGACAATGTGAGAAGGTTTTTCTTAAAAAAAATAAAATAGCAAATGTATTTAAGAAAATTATTTTAAATAATCCCATGTACATAAGTATTAACAGCATTTGCTCAATACTTTGTGAATGCACCTTTGGCAGAAATTACAGCCTCAAGTCTTTTTGAATCTGATGCCACAAGCTTGGCACACCTATCTTTGGGCAGTTTTGCCCATTCCTCTACTGCATGGGTGTCAAACTCTGGCCCCGTGTAATTTCATTTGGCCCTTGAAGCAATATCAAATTAACATTAAAGCTGGCCCGCCGGTATTGTACAGCGGCGGTGTCGCTGTAACACCGCATTCACCGCTAATACTCATACTTGCCAACCCTCACGATTTTCCGGGAGACTCCCGAAAAACATTCTCCCGGACAACAATATTGGGGGCGTGCCTTAAAGGCACTGCCTTTAGCGCCCTCTACAACCTGTTGTCACGTCCGCTTTTCCTCCATACAAACAGCGTGCTGACCCAGTCACATAATATATGCAGCTTCTACACACAGGTATGTGAATGCAAGACATACTTGGTCAACAGCCATACAGGTCACAATGAGGGTGGCCGTTTAAACAACTTTAACACTGTTACAAATATGCGCCACACTGTGAACCCGCACCAAACAAGAATGACAAACACATTTTGTGAGAACATCCGCACCGTAACACAACATAAACACAACAGAACAAATACCCAGAATCTCTTGCAGCAATAACTCTTCCGGGAAGCTACAATATAACCATTTATTTTCAAATTTATTAGCCTGTGGAAAAAGTTAATGTTGATATTTTCCCCAGAAGGCTGCAAATAGGCATTCAATTTTTTATAAAATGTTTATTTAATATGCCATTGATGTTTTTTCTTTTGTTTTTTGAAAGTTGATTTTGCACTATTAAGTTATATTAGCGTTGCTTGTTCCATATTCAGTGTTAAAGCAAGTCAGTGTAGCAAACTGAGCAATAATTCTTGATTTTTTTTTAATTATTATTATTATTATTATTTGAAACTCGATTTTGCATGTCACTATAAATTTATATAAGCCTTACTTGTTCAATATTTAATGCAAAACTTGTTTGGGTCCCTATTAAAAGGTTCATTTGTTCAACCTTGGCCCGCGGCTTTATTCTGTTTAAACTTTTGGCCCACTCTGTATTTGAGTTTGACACCCCTGCTCTACTGTGTGAAGTTTGAATTTCCCCCAGGAATCAACAAAGTACTTTCAATTCTATTCTATTAAATTATATTCTCCGATAGTTAGCAATAATACAAATGGACAGATTTTGATTAAATTTGGAGAAAATATACAGAGTAGGCCCCCACGACCCCAAAAGGGTAGAAAATGGATGGATGGGATGGTCCTCAAACAAGTGCTTTTGTAGTTTTTATTATCATTCATATATGAGCTTGTCAAAATACTCATTGTTGACATTGTCATCATACAGCCAGCCATGCATTTCAAGTTAATCAATATTTACACCGTTTTAGTTTTAGTTAGTTTCCTAAAAATAACCAAAATATAGGAACATTTTTTTTTTTTTTATCTTAATTGCGATGGTTATTTTGTAAAGGAAACCTTTAACGTTGATGCGCATGCGTGCGCATGCTCAGTGACGTTGGGTATCACTTTTTTTTTTTTTTTTTTTTTACGGGTCGCACATTTTCTCAAAACACCAGCCCTCTGGTCCTTAACTTTCTGGGAACAATAGTTGAATAGCACCTTGTGAACGTTTTAATGTACATGGGAATTTTAGCCGAACACTAATTTACTGTGTGTAGTTGAGGTTTACTTACCTTTTAATTCGTGCGACGCTTCCATGGGCGCCCTTTTTAATATTTACCCGTTAGGAAGTGACGTCAGTGCAAGTGACACGCGCCTACCAATCAGAGGCTTTGTTTAAACGTTGCTATAGCAACCAAGAAGTACGCTGACAAATGACGCTCAATGAGTTCATCGGCAAGTAGAAACCAGACAACGACGACGCAAAAGACGAAGTAAATTATAGGAATGTGTGACGACTCGGTTTGTTGACTTGTGTTAGCCAGCAAGGTAATTGAAAGCAACACTATAGGTTTTGCTAATTACGTTAAAGCATCATGGACGCCAGTTCGTTATCCTACTCCCTGGAGATGGTTGCTGGTAGCGGGTGCATTTTGAACTCGGAGCAAAGGGCAGCTCTGCAAACTTCTCTGATTATCTTGAAGAAGAACTACAAATTCAACCGGGTGCTGTTTTGGGGCAAAATACTCGGATTAAAAGAGCATTACTTTATCGCTCAAGGGAGGAGGGATGATGAGCTGAAGGACACGCAGCATTTTTACAGGTAAACTTTAAATTTGGTTCGTCCATACCGCACATTTTAATATAATCAAGTAGAATACTGTCGTTGTGTCTGTGGTACCATCACATATGTTTGATTTTTTGGTGATTTTACCTATGACAAATATTTTAGTCGGGCTTCACGGTGGGAGAGGGGTTAGTGCGTCTGCCTCACAATCCGAAAGTCCTAAATAGTCTGGGGTTCAATCCCGGGCTCGGGTTCCCTGCGGGTACTCCAGAGTACCCGCAGGGAACCCACGCACCAGCTTCCTCCCACTTCCAAAGACATGCACCTGGGGATAGGTTGATTGGCAACACTAAATTGTCCCTAGTGTGTGAATGTGAGTGTGAATGTTGACTGTCTATCTGTGTTGGCCCTGCAATGAGATTGTGACTTGTCGAGGGAGTACCCTGCGTTCCGCCTGATTGTAGCTGAGATAGGCCCTGCGAACCCACAGGGAATAAGCGGTAGAAATGGATGGATGGAAATATTTTAGTCCAACAAAAACATGATTTAGCAGCCAACGTATTGAGTTACTATTTAATAATATGCAACAGTATAAACAAAACAAATTGTTCCCTTAACTAAAAATAGCAAAAAGTATTTACTGCTGGCCATCATTCAAATACTTTTAGCCCTCCTGTTAAAATAATACAATGCAACAACACAAAATATTTCTGAAAATAAACACAATAGAAATAAGCCTACAATGCAGATCAATAGAACTTTACTGATGCTACAATTATTCTGTATTACAATGTTGGGGTCCCCAGCTTCAACTGCATTGACTGGTTCCTTATCCCCACCACCACAACGGCAATGATTGAGGACGTCTCCAAAACGGCGAAGGGCCGATTCGAAGGTGACCCGTCTTTTGTGTACGAACCAAAGCAGGGAGACAGACTTGACGGCACGGCCGAAGAGTCGACAGTGAGTATAATTTCTCAAGTCCTTCTCGAGCTTCCTTGCAGTGGTGCTCCTAACATGTCAATGATTACAAGGCTTGTGAATGCCCCTCTTCTTCAAATGAACCTATAGATTTTCATGCAATTTTGGTTTCTTTGGGTATGTTTAGAACAAAGTGACAGAGGAAACCAGACTCGCTGTGACGGTTCACCTCATCAACGAGGAAGCGTCTGTGGTGCCACGAGGTGCCTTCATCACCAGCACGCACGGAGTGGTCCATATCAATCGTAGCTTTGGCGGTGACTTTGTCTCACTTTTTTTTTTACCACATACATGAACATTTACTTGAAAATATATGTGATGTGTCCCTTAGGGCTTTCTTACTCTCAAGCCGGGAAATTAGAACACTTTCTTCATTTTGCTCAACCTAAGACCCTGAAAAAGAAGTCCCTCCTGGAGATGGCTGAGTTGAACCCTGCCTTAGACTTCCTAGATCCACTGAGTGAGGACATTCCAAAAGGTAACGCAAGAAAAACTGCTGTGTCTATAAGGAGTTGACACTGTTAAAATCCTTGTGTGCATGTATAGGATCATGGAGTCTCCAGTTTGAAGGGGCCAACAAAGTGTGTGTAATCCGCAGCCTGCTGTGGTTGGGCCTGACCTTCTACCACGTACCCATGACACCGCTGCACGGATTTGGCTATATTGGATACGGAACCAAGAACTTGGACCTACCCTTCATGCTTTAAAATATGTTTATTTTAAAACACAGATGTCAAACTCAAGGCCTGGCACCAAATCTGGCCCGCTAAGTTATTTTATGCAGCCCGCGAAAGCCTAGAAATAATATGCGTTAATAAAATGCTTAATCTTTTCTTTCTAAATATATTTGTTCTTTCCCTTTTGACATTCAAAATCATGTATTGCATGCAATTGCATATATTTTTTAAATGTCATCCAACCTTCATTTTCTACCGCTTGTCTTATTCAAGGTCGCAAAAGGTCCTGGAGCCTATCTCAGCAGAATCAAAATATTACATTTTTATCCATCCATCCATCAATCTTCTTCCGCTTATCCAAGGTCGGGTCGCGGGGGCAGCAGCCTAAGCAGGGAAGCCCAGACTTCCCTCTCCCCAGCCACTTCGTCTAGCTCTTCCCGGGGGATCCTGAGGTGTTCCCAGGCCAGCCAGGAGACATAGTCTCCCCAACGTGTCCTGGGTCTTCCCCGTGGACTCCTACCGGTTGGACGTGCCCTAAACACCTACCTAGGGAGGCGTTCGGGTGGCACCCTGACCAGATGCCCGGGCCACCTCATCTGGCTCCTCTCGATGTGAAGGAGCAGCGGTTTTACTTTGAGCTCCTCTCGGATGGCAGAGCTTCTCACCCTATCTCTAAGGGAGAGACCCGCCACCCGGCAGAGGAAACTCATTTCGGCCGCTTGTACCCATGATCTTATCCTTTCGGTCATGACCCAAACCTCATGACCATAGATGAGGACGGGAACGTAGATCGACCGGTAAATTGAGAGCTTTGCCTTCCGGCTCAACTCCTTCTTCACCACAACGGATCGGTACAATGTCCGCATTACTGAAGACGCCGCACCGATCCGCCTGTCGATCTCATGATCCACTCTTCCCCCACTCGTGAACAAGACTCCTAGGTACTTGAACTCCTCCACTTGGGGCAGGGTCTCCTCCCCAACCCGGAGATGGCACTCCACCCTTTTCCGTGCGAGAACCATGGACTCGGACTTGGAGGTGCTGATTCTCATTCCGGTCGCTTCACACTCGGCTGCGAACCGATCCAGTGAGAGCTGAAGATCCCGGCCAGATGAAGCCATCGGGACCACATCATCTGCAAAAAGCAGAGTCCTAATCCCGCGGCCACCGAACTGGAACCCCTCAATGCCTTGACTGCGCCCAGAAATTCTGTCCATAAAAGTTATGAACAGAATCGTGACAAAGGACAGCCTTGGCGGAGTCCAACCCTCACTGGAAACGTGTCCGACTTACTGCAGGCAATGCGGACCAAGCTCTGACACTGATCATACAGGGAGCAAACTGCCACAATAAGACAGTCCGGTACCCTATACTCTCAAAACACTCCCCACAGGACTTCCCGAAGGACACGGTCGAATGCCTTCTCCAAGTCAATAAAGCACTCTTAAAATATTTTTTGTTAAAATAAAGAAATATTGTACTTAACTATCTGCTTGACTTATGATTTCAAAACAAATGATCAATCAAATTGTACACTGTAAAACTGACCATAGATTTTATAGTTAAATTCTGCTGACTGAGTTTTTTTTTACCGTAAAATCAACTTTGGTTCTGTTTTTTTCTTAATTCAATAAAACACTAAAACATAAAAAAACAACAAAATCAAGATTTTACAGTAGAAAAAAAAAGGCAGTTCTGTTGCTTGAATTTTACCGCTAAAACAGTGGTATTGTTTTCCAATTCCATTCCATTTCGTTTTTTTTTTATTTGCCGTAAAAAAACCCACCTCTTTCACTGTAAAATTCTGGTGACTGAGCTGCCAGTTTTCAAAGTAAAATTTAAATATAGTTTTTGCAGTTTATGTTAAACAATATATATGGTTGATGTATTTATATATATATATATATATATACACACACACACACACGTATATTCATATATTACTCATAGTTAAAAGCAGCTCTCTGAGGGCAACCATAATTGCGATTTGGGCCTCAATGAAAACCAGTTTGTTTTAAAGTGAAAAATGTTATAAGTATTCGAAAAAAAATTTGGTAAATGTTTTTCGATAACTCAAACACGTAATTTTCCTCCTGTGATGTAAGAGATTTTTGGCAATAAAAAAATGTCAATATGGTTTAAGTGGCCATATCATTAAAAGGGTTACGCACCTTAATGAACAAAAATAAGTACGATATATACATAGTTAAATAGAAATTTGGGGGAAGCTTAGTGTCTTTTATTGGTTAATATGAAGGGGCTTGGGACTGTAACGCACATTGTTTTTGAGCAGTGGGCTTCCAACTCGCATGTGCTTCTTGCACCACTTCAGTCCTCGTTTATAAATGGGCTTGACAGACTTGACGGACCAGCAGGTCAGGTATCTGCACAGGAGAAACAGAAGAACAAGCCTTTTGTTTAGGCAATGGCAAAATGTTTTTTTTTTAAATATTAAACTAAGGCTGTCAAAATAAACAAGGTAACTCATGTGTTTAATCACAAAAAAAATAATCGCATTAAATCATGTACACACTTTGATTAATAATGCAATTTATTTTGACATCACCAGCTATTTTACTTTAACACTTATACAGCCAGTGATCAGATCAATGTATAAGTCAGTGCAAACATGAGCGAGAAGAGGGACGTGTATTCGGTGGCAAATTTCACTCTAAAAACAGCCTGAAAGAACTTTAGATAAAACTGTTGCCATGATTTGTGAAAATAAATGACATGCATTCAAGTGCTTAAAAACGTTACTGGATGACACTGACAATAAAACTGCATTTGTGTACAAATTTAGATATTTTCTTAAATTAATTGTAATTATGCAAGCGAGTAATCACCTGTGTGAATAGTCCAAATTCCAAAATGTAATTAATCTGATTTAAAAAAACAAGCTGTCATTTGAGGGACCAAGAATAAACACATCACCTGTTGAGTTGTGGCTTGGGCTTTGGGACATGGCCCTCTGGAAGTATGGGCCTGTGGTCAGGAAGCAGACCTGGGACCACAACAAAAATGGTCAATGTGTTTACTTGATGTCAAAACAAGGTTTTAATTGCAAACATACGGTAACAAACCTGCTCTGTGAGCCATCTTTACACACACGACAATTTTTTTATGCTCCTCAAGACACAAGCCAGTGATTTTTCTGGGCAGCATCCCTCCATCTGAATTGATGAACTGACTGAGCAGCAGCACATCCTAGTAGACCATGACAAAAGAAAACCAATAATTTAATCATTACCACTGAATACAAAGTTGCGCAAAAACACTGAAACTACAAAAGCCAAACATTATTTTCCTTTTGTGAGTGATGTTTATTTATTTACCGTATAGTTGTATTTGTTTTGCAGGTTCCATCTGTAAATAGGACACTTGGCTGCAGGGTTTGGAGGTTGCGGCACAGCTGGGTTATCCAGGATTTTCCCTTCAATCTGACAGAGAATGTCCCTTTAATTCATCCATACATAATAATGTGGACCACTAATTACATTTTCAAATGATTTGCTTTGTCATATCAACGTTTGGCAGTCTTATGCTGAGTTTTCTTGCTTATTAGTATCACCTGCTCAGTGGCCTTGTGGTTAGTGTCCGCCCTGAGATCGATGGGTTGCGAGTTCAAACCCCGGCCGAGTCATACCAAAATCTATAAAAATGGGACCCGTTGCCTCCCACTCAGCATCATGTGTTGGAATTGGGGGTTAAATCACCAAAATGATTCGCGAGCGCGGCCACCCCTGCTGCTCACTGATCCCCTCACCTCCAGGGTGGAACAAGGGGATTGGTCAAATGCAGAGGTTAATTTTACCACACCTGTGTGACAATCATTACTACGTTAACTACATACGCAAGTACGGTATTAGCTGTCACTGCAATGCTGATGACACCCAACTCTACATGCCCCTAAAGCTGACCAACACGCCGGACTGTAGTCAGTTGGAAGCGTGTCTTAATGAAATTAAACAATGGATGTCCGCTAACTTTTTGCAACTTAACGCCAAAAAAACGGAAATGCTGATTATCGGTCCTGGTAGACATCAACCTCTATTTATTAATACAACTTTAACATTTGACAACCAAATAATAAAACAAGGTGACTCGGTAAAAAATCTGGGTATTATCTTCGACCCAACTCTCTCCTTTGAGTCACACATTAAAAGTGTTACTAAAACGGCCTTCTTTCATCTCCGTAATATCGCTAAAATTCGCTCCATTTTGTCCACTAAAGACGCCGAGATCATTATCCATGCGTTTGTTACGTCTCGTCTCGATTACTGTAATGTATTATTTTCGGGTCTCCCCATGTCTAGCATTAAAAGATTACAGTTGGTACAAAATGCAGCTGCTAGACTTTTGACAAGAACAAGAAAGTTTGATCATATTACGCCTGTACTGGCTCACCTGCACTGGCTTCCTGTGCACTTAAGATGTGACTTTAAGGTTTTACTAATTACGTATAAAATACTACACGGTCTAGCTCCAGCCTATCTTGCCGATTGTATTGTACAATATGTCCCGGCAAGAAATCTGCGTTCAAAAGACTCCGGCTTATTAGTGATTCCTAGAGCCCAAAAAAAGTCTGCGGGCTATAGAGCGTTTTCCGTTAGGGCTCCAGTACTCTGGAATGCCCTCCCGGTAACAGTTCGAGATGCTACCTCAGTAGAAGCATTTAAGTCTCACCTTAAAACTCATCGGTATACTCTAGCCTTTCAATAGACCTCCTTTTTAGACCAGTTGATCTGACACTTCTTTTCTTTCTCCTATGTCCCCCCCTCCCTTGTGGAGGGGGTCCGGTCCGATGACCATGGATGAAGTACTGGCTGTCCAGAGTCGAGACCCAGGATGGACTGCTCGCCTGTGTATCGGTTGGGGACATCTCTACGCTGCTGATCCGCCTCCGCTTGAGATGGTCTCCTGTGGACGGGACTCTCGCTGCTGTCTTGGATCCGCTTTGAACTGAACTCTCGCGGCTGTGTTGGAGCCACTATGGATTGAACTTTCACAGCATCATGTTAGACCCGCTCGACATCCATTGCTTTCGGTCCCCTAAAGGGGGGGGGGGGGGGGGGGGGGTTGCCCACATCTGAGGTCCTCTCCAAGGTTTCTCATAGTCAGCATTGTCACTGGCGTCCCACTGGATCTGAATTCTCCCTGCCCAGTGGGTGTGAGTTTTCCTTGCCCTTTTGTGGGTTCTTCCGAGGATGTTGTAGTTGTAATGATTTGTGCAGTCCTTTGAGACATTTGTGATTTGGGGCTATATAAATAAACATTGATTGATTGATTGACTTCAGTATTATTTTTATGCTCTCACCTGATCCAAATCATTAAATATGAACTCCATCAATAACAAATTCCAGTTCCACTCACACATTTAAAAACACCTTAAGACCAATGACTTAGAAAATGATATCACTCTTTATCAACACAGTAGTTAATCTTATGATCAATGTGGGATATGAATAATAACGGAAGAGTAATTGTTTCTATAAAGTATATTATTGGTACAAATGTTAAACCAACACGTGTACAGGGATATTTCACACGTCTTTACTGTGCATATATACTTTAATATCGGAAATTATCGGTCTCGGTTTAAAAAAATAAAATTTATGACTTTTTAAAACGCCACAGTGTACACTGACGTAGGGAGAAGTACAGAGCGCCAATCAACCTTAAAAGGCACTGCCTTTTAAATTGATTGGCCCAATCACATAATATCTACGGCTTTTCACAAACACAAGTGAATGCAATGCATACTTGGTCGACAGCCATACAGGTCACACTGAGGGTGGCGTAATAAACAACTTTAACACTGTTACAAATATTCGCCACACTGTGAACCCACACCAAACAAGAATGAAAAACACATTTCGGGAGAACATCCGCATCGTAACACAACAGAACATATACCCAGAACCCCTAGCAGCACTAACTCTTCCAGGATGCCACAATATACAGATAGCCTCTATCCCCCTCTACACACACCTCAACCTCCACATGCTCTCTTAGGGAGAGCATGTCCCAGATTCCAAGCTGCTGTTTTGAGGCATGTTAAAAAAATAATGCACTTTGTGACTTCAATAATAAATATGGTACTGCCATATTGGCATTATATTTCCACAACTTAAGTTGATTTATTTTGGAAAACCTTGTTACATTGTTTAATGCATCCAGAGGAGCATCACAACAAAATGAAGCATAATAATGTGTTAATTCCACGACTGTATATATCAGTATCGTTAATTAAGAGTTGGACAATATCAGAATATCGGCAAAAAAGCTATTATTGGAATCTCTAGTTTATAGGGTTAGGCGAAATAAGTGCTGAACTTCAGCCTGGAAACACTGTTGATTTATCAATGTACAACTGTTTGTTTATGTCAAACTGCTTGTTTATTTTGTTGACAACTGACCGAAAGAAATAATAAACTAACAAACTAAAACATTGACTACAATTTGTCACCCTGAAACTATCACTGTGTATATATATATATATATATATATATATATATATATATATATATATATATATATATATATATATATATATACACCCTTTCACACCAAATAAATAGGACTATTATTATAATGGATGTGACATTCACAGATGTCATTTTAAGTAAAAGTGTGTACTTACAGTTAAAGTGTTACCCTCTCGCTTTTCCACGACTGCAGAAAAAAACAGTGGAAAAAGTCACTTATGTTTGTTGCATCCAAACGTTCTTTTAGGCTATGAATAATGTTCTTTTGTCAAATCCATGTTGTTCAACAAGAGGTTAGAAACATGTCGAGACTGTTAGCTTGCTAGCATTAGCCGTTCACATCTAACATCGCTGCGTTTACAAGCCTCACCTTGGCGTATTCCTCTCCTCTGGGCCACTAAAGACGTCCACTGCGGGACAGTTATCCTATGTATAGCACTTAAATTGCTGCTAACGCCACAGTTTAACACCGTAAATGAGCTCCACACGGACTTCAACATAGCGCGGGCCGCCATGTTTGATCACTGACCTTGTTGGCTCGCTTTCGGCTTGTTGGCTCACAGGTAATAGAACAGCGCCTCTATCTGTCAGGAGAGTGATTGCAGCCAGTAAGTCAATGGTTTTCAACCTTCTTTGAGCCAAGTCACATTTTTTTTTCATTCCACCAGCAGGAATCATTTAAAATTTGAAGGCCTACTGAAATGAGATTTTCTTATTTAAACAGGGATAGCAGGTCCATTCTAGGTGTCATACTTGATCATTTTGCGATATTGCCATATTTTTGCTGAAAGCATTTAGTAGAGTCGATGATAAAGTTCGCAACTTTTTGTCGCTAACAGAAAAACCCTGCCTTTACCGGAAGTCGCAGACGATGACGTCACATGTTTGATGGCTCCTCACATATTCACATTGTTTTTAATGGGAGCCTCCAACAAAAACAGCTATTCGGACAGAGAAAACAACAATTTCCCCTTTAATTTGAGCAAGGATGAAAGATTTGTGTTCGACGTTATTGATAGCGGCGGACTAGAAAAAAAAAAACGCGATTGCATTGGGACAGATTCAGATGTTTTTAGACACATTTACTAGGATAATTCTGGGAAATCCATTATCTTTCTATTGTGTTGCTAGTGTTTTAGTGAGTTTAACAGTACCTGATAGTCGGAGGTGTGTGTCCACGGGTGTCTTGACGCCTGTGTCTCAGGGAAGTCGACGGCAGCTGCATGGATGGCGCAAGCTCAGCTGATCTCCGTTAAGTGGTGACTTTTTACCACAATTTTCTCACCGAAACCTGCTGGTTGACATTCGGTCGGGATCCATGTTCGCTTGACCGCTCTGATCCATAGTACAGTTTCACCTCCGGGAATTTTAAACAAGGAATCACCGTGTGTTTGTGTGGCTAAAGGCTAGAGCTTCCCAACTCCATCTTTCTACTGTGACTCCTCCAATATTAATTGAACAAATTGCAAAAGATTCAGCAACACAGATGTCCAAAATACTGTGTAATTATGCCGTTAAAGCAGACGACTTTTAGCTGTGTGTGTGTGCAGCGCTCATACTTCCTAACAGTCCGTGACGTCACGAGTACATGTCATCATTACGCGACGTTTTCAAGACGAAACTCCCGGTAAATTTAAAATTGCAATTTAGTAAACTAAAAAGGGCCGTATTGGCATGTGTTGCAATGTTAACATTTCATCATTGATATATAAACTATCAGACTGCGTGGTGGGTAGTAGTGGGTTTCAGTAGGCATTTAACTCAATGGACACTAAAATGTCTTTGCCACAATCACTACTCAGTGGCCTAGTGGTTAGGGTGCCCGCCCTGAAATCGGTAGGTTGTGAGTTCAAACCCCGGTCGAGTCATACCAAAGACTATAAAAAAATGGGACCCATTACCTCCCTGCTTGGCACTCAGCATCAAGCGTTGGAATCGAGGGTTAGATCACCATGAATGATTCCAGGGCGTGGCACCACTGCTCTCGACTGCTCCCCTCACTACTCAGGGGGTGATCAAGGGGATGGGTCAAATGCAGAGGACAATTTTCGCCACACCTAGAGTGTGTGACAGTCATTGGTACTTCAACTTTAACTTTAATTGCTGGATATGAATTTAAACCATAATCACTGTAGCTCTTGTCTCAAAGTAAGTGTCTTGTCACGACCTGTCACATCACGCCGTGACTTATTTGGAGGTTTTTAGTTATGCTCCCGTGTATAGTGTTTTAGTTCTTGTCTTGCACTCCTATTTTGGTGGCTTTTCCTGTTTTGTTGGAATTTTCCTGTAGCAGTTTCATGTCTTCCTTGAGTGTTATTCCCCGCACCTGCTTTGTTTTAGTGATCAAGAATATTTTTTGTGGGGACATTGTTGATTGTCATGTCATGTACGGATGTACTTTGGTTTACGTGATCCCGACTCAAACAAGTTGAAAAACTTATTCGGGTGTTACCATTTAGTGGTCAATTGTACGGAATATGTACTGTACTGTGCAATTACTCTACAAACCCCGTTTCCATTTGAGTTGGGAAATTGTGTTGGATGTAAATATAAACGGAATACAATGATGTGCAAATCCTTTTCAACCCATATTCAGGTGAATATGCTACAAAGACAACATATTTGATGTTCAAACTAGAATTTCATGGCTGCAACATGTGCCAAAGTAGTTGGTAAAAGGCATGTTCACCACTGTGTTACATCACCCTTTCCTTTAGCAACACTCAATAAACGTTTGGGAATTGAGGAAACTAATTGTTGAAGCTTTGAAAGTGGAATTCTTTCTCATTCTTGTTTTATGTAGAGCTTCAATCGTTCAACAGTCCGGGGTGTCCGCTGTCGCATTTTAGGCTTCATAATGCGCCACACATTTTCAATGTGAGACAGGTCCGGACTGCAGGCGGGCCAGGAAAGTACCCGCACTCTTTTACTACGAAACCACGCTGATGTAAGACGTGGCTTGGCAATGTCTAACTGAAATAAGCAGGGACATCCATGATAACATTGCTTGGATGACAACATATGTTGTTCCAAAACCTGTATGGACTATTCAGCATTAATGGTGCCTTCACAGATGTGTAAGTTACTCATGCCTTGGGCACTAATACACCCCCATACCATCACAGACGCTGGCTTTTGAATTTTGCACCTATAACAATCCGGATGGTTATTTCCCTCTTTGTTCCGGAGGACACCACGTCCACAGTTTCCAAATATAATTTGAAATGTGGACTCGTCAGACCACAGAACACTTTTCCACTTTGCATCAGTCCATATTAGATGAGCTCGGGGCCCAGCAAAGCCAGCGGCGTTCCTTTGGGTTTTGCTTTGCATAGTAGAGTTTTAACTTGCACTTTCAGATGTAGCAACCAACTGTAGTTACTAACAGTGGTTTTATGAAGTGTTCCTGAGACCATGTTGTCATATCCTTTACACACTGATGTCGGTTTTTGAAGCAGTACTGCCTGAGGGATCAAAGGTCCGTAATATCATTGCTTACGTGCAGTTATTTCTCCAGATTCTCTGAACCTTTTGATGATTTTACGGACCGTAGATGGTAAAATCCCTAAATTCCTTGCAAAAGCTCGTTGAGAAATGTTGTTCTAAGACTGTTCAACAATTTGCTTACAAATTGGTGACCCTCGCCCCATCCCTGTTTGTGAATTACTTAGCATTTCATGGAAGCTGCTTTTATACCCAATCATGGCACCCACCTGTTCCCAATTAGCCTGCACACTTGTGGGATGTTCCAAATAAGTGTTTGATGAGTATTTCTCAACTTTATTAGTATTTATTGCCACTTTTCCCAACTTCTTTGTCACGTGTTGCTGGCATCAAATTCTAAAGTTAATGATTATTTGCAATAAACAAATGTTTATCAGTTTGAACATCAGGTATGTTGTCTTTGTAGCATATTCAACTGAATATGGGTTGAAAATCATTTGCAAATCATTGTATTCCGTTTATATTTACATTTAACACTATTTCCCAACTCATTTGGAAACAGGGTTTGTACTAATAAAAGTTTTAATCAATCAATCAAACGTCGTCTCTGTAGGTCTTTGCTGTCATCAAGCATTCTGTTTTTGTTTACTTGGTGGCCAGTTCAGTTTTAGTTTTGTTCTGCATAGCCATCCCTAAGCTTCAATGCCTTCTTATGGGCACTCACCTTTTGTTTATTTTTGGTTTAAGCATTAGACACCTTTTACCTGCACACTGCCTTCCGCTGTCGCCTGCATATTGGGATCTCGACAAACCAATGTCTTATCACACGACGTGTTCCCGACATCTACAATTAGCTACCAGCTTCAACCTACTGATATGGAAGAGTATTACACGGTTACTCTGCCAAGCTCTAGACAGCACTGACACTCAACAACGGCACATTATTTGCAGATTATGATTACTGGTTTTTCAAAAAATATTCTTTACCCAAATTGGTGAAATTGCATACACCAGACTGTATGTCATGGCACACTAGTGTGCTGCGGCACATTGGTTGAAAAACATTGCAGTAAGTAACTGTAGCGAGTTAGAACTATGCTGATATAATTCCCTTTAGATTTGTCCACTTATCAAATCTGGCTTTCAAAAATTATAACATATTGCCACGAGGAAATTCATGTTCAATTTTATGAACAAACCTTTTTTAAAAGAGTTCTCTCTTAGGACATGCTGGGTCCAGTTCTACATTCAAGATCAGTCTTACAGTATACACAAAAAAACCTTCAAAGGGCAACATTAAATACAAGGGACACATAAGTGTGTTAGCATATGTCTTTAGGGACAAACTGTAAAGTAATAAAAGCTTTCATTTATTTTCTTCGTTTTCTGTTTTAATTGACAAAAATGAGACTTCATGCATCAAGAAAGATTAAACGAGGGAAGCGTTTTTGAAACAAGCCAAGTCTTTGTTGCAGAAAACAAAAACCTGCATGTATACAGTCTTCTTATCTTATCTGCATTTCATTTTTATTTAAAACAACACGATAACAAGATTATAGTTATGCTTTATCTGGAACAGTGGTCCGCAACCACCGGTCTGGGGACTGGTAACCGGTCTGTGACACATTTTCCACCGGGCCGCAGAGAAACACTAAATAATTTATAAAGGACTGAATCTTCTCTGACTTAACTTCCGCCTGTCCCACCAAATCAAGGGTCGGCAACTCGCGTCTCTCGAGCTGCATGCGGCTCTTTAGTGCCGCCTTAGTGGCTCCCTGGAGCTTTTTCAAAAATTTATGAAAATGGAAAGGATGGAGGAAAAAAATTTAATTTCACTTCTATTTTGTAAAGTAAATATGTACAGTCGATATGGGCATCAGTTACATCAACAATACGATTTGCCTGAGAAGCTGGACAGGATGAATATATACATATATATACACACACACACACACATATATATATATATATATATATGTATGTATATATATATATATATATAATTATTTTTTTTTAAATTCATTTTTGTTAATTTTTGTTTTAATATTGTTTTTGTAAGAGAGCAAACATGACACAAACTTTCCTAATTGTTAGAAATCACACTGTTTATATCACACATGCTTCACTGATGAGAGTATTTGACGAGCACCGGTTAGTCCTACTAAATTTGGCGGTCCTTGAACACACCGTAGTTTGTTTACATGTACAACTTTCTCAGACGCTGCCACGGAAAGACGTGTTTTATGCCACTCCTTATTTGTCTCATTTTGTCCAACAAATGTTTCATGCTGTGTGTGAATGCACAAAGGCGAGCTTTGTAGATGTTATTGACTTGTGTGGAGTGTTAATCAGGCATATTTGGTCACTGCATGACTGCAAGCTAATCAATGCTGACATGCTATTTAGGCTAGCTGCATGTACAAATTGCATCATTATGCCTCCTTTGTAGGTATATTTGCTTATGCCTTTGCTGTATTTAATCTATATTTGCATGTCTCATGAAACATTATCTTTATCCAATATTGGCTGCATGTCTGAAAGTCGTTTGTGTACAATGTTGTTCCAGACCACAGCAAACATTACCCAACTTGCCAAAGCTTGTAATAAATCCACTAGAAGAAGACAGCCTGTCGTTTCCTTTAACTTGGACCCACACATCTATACCTTTGGCCATTCTAAGCCAGTAATTTTCAGGTGTTCTCTCACTCTCTGAGAAGCCTCCGTTTTAATAATATTTTCCAATGTTACAAAAATTGGTAGAAAAAATATTACATTTCAACATTTCTATCAACAAATATTTGCATCAGCCTGAGAAACATAGTAATTTTGATATCTAATAGCTAATATAGACACTTCTGTCATGTGTTGCCTTCATCATAAGACTTATATAATAAGGCTCTACATTTTTAGGATTTTTTTTCTTTGTATTATGGCTCTTATGGGTTGCCAACCCCTGCACTAGACACATCAATAAGCTTGTTTATAGATGTACAATTAAACTACCCATAGGAAATTGCCTTTTTTAAAATATTTGTTTTAACTTTGTGACACGATACAAAGCACATTAATGAACATCCATCCATTTTCTGCGGCTTGTCCCTTTTGGGGTCGGGGGGGTGGGGGTATGGGGTGGGATGCTGGAGCCTATCTCAGCTGCATTCGGGCGGAAGGCGGGGTTATACAATATAAATGTGACAGATTGTAGCCAAAGGCTGATTTCCATCTGCAATCCCCAGCAGGATATTTTGTAACCTGCTGGGGATCTCATTGCATAGAAACAAGCCCAGGGCTCCCACTAATTCAGGGTTATAGTAAGTTGTATTTTTCATGCACTTATTTTTGCTGTAATCATCTGGCACATGTGGAAAGCCGGTCCCTGAAAATAATGCCTACATCACAGGTGTCAAACTCAAAGCTTGGGGGCCAGATATGACCCGCGACATCATTTTATCTGTCCCGCAAACACCTGGAAATGATATGTGTCAAAAGTACTTAATATTTTCTCACTAAATGTAATTGATTCTTTTAATTTTACCAGAAAAAATATAAGTACTACTTGAAATTGCATACCTTTTAAACTTTAATAGTATCCAATATTGCAACACATATTGGACACTATTGTTTGTCTCCAATATGTACTATTATTCGTATATTATCATACTTTCCAAACATGTTTTTGTCTAAATAAAACTACTTAACTTTACAGCAAACTACCCATCGAATGAATAAAAATGACAATAGATTTGAAGTTGTTCTTTACAGCGTATTACTGTAAATTGAGAAAAACGACTATTGTTTTTTTGCGTTAAAATTCTGTTAAATAAGGTGCCAGTTTTTTAATGTAAAATCTACGGTTGTTGTTTTTAACGGAGTATTACTGTAAATGGAAAGACAGTATATTTGTTTTTATGGTAGAAAAAATGGCAGCTAAGTTGCCAGAATAAAAAAAAGGACTTGTACTGTTTTTCCATTAACAATATAACGTTGTAAAAATCAATGCAAATTTAATAATAAAATTCTGGCAACTAAGCTGCCAGCTTTTTCCGTGAACACACCCCCATGCACCCAAGTATGGCTCCGATACCAAGTACATACAGGGCTAGTATCGCTGATACAGATACATTTGACTTGAAATGTGCAGTACATCTGGAAAGTATTCACAGCGCTTCACTATTTCTACATTTTTTTATGTTACAGCCTGACTCCAAAATGGAATAATTATATTTTGTCCTCAAAATTATACAGACAATACCCCATAATGACAATGCAAAAAGGGTTTTATTTTTATTTTTTGCAAATGTATTAAAAATAGAAAAACTAAAGAAAATCTTGTGTACATAAGTTTTCACAGCCCTGCTCAATACTTTGTTGATGCAGCTTTTGGCTGCAATCACAGCCTCAAATGGTTTTGAATACGACGCCACAAGCTAGACACACTTATCTTTGGGCAGCTTTGCCCATTCTTTTTTCACCACTTCTCAAGCTCCATCAGGTTGGATGGGAAGCGTTGGTTTTCATCAAGGATGTCTCTGTACATCGCTGCATTCATCTTTCCGTCTATACTGACTAGTCTCAAAATTCCTGTCGCTGAAAAAACATCGCCACACCATGATGCTGCCACCAGGGATGGCATTGGCCTGGTGATGAGCAGTGCCTGGTTTTCTCCAAACATGATGCCTGGCATTAACACCAAAAAGTTCAATCTTTGTCTCATCAGACCAGATAATTTTTTTTCTCATGTGTTTTTGGCAAACTTTACATTTGCAAAATTACTTTTTAACAATATCATTATGGGGTATTGTCTGTAGAATTTTGAGGGCCAAAAATATTAATTCCATTTTGGAAAAAGGCAAAATGTGGAAAAAGTGAAGTGCTGTAAATACTCTCCAGATGCACTGTAATGATCATTGAATACATTTGTGAATTTTTATGCAAAACATGTTTTAATAACTAAATTAAAATCATAGTATTTGAATTATAACATTCCCCTATTACAGTGTTTTTCAACCTTTTTTGAAACAAGGCACATTTTTTGCGATGAACAAATGCGGAGGCACACCACCAACAGAAATCATTAAAAAACAGTAACAAGTAGTTGTCGCAATTGTTGGATATGACTATAAACCATAACCAAACATAAATGATAAATGGGTTGTACTTGTAAAGCGCTTTTCTACCTTCAAGGTACTCAAAGCGCTGTGACACTACTTCCACATTTACCCATTAACACACATTCACACACTGATGGAGGGAGCTGCCATGCAAGGCGCTAACCAGCACCCATCAGGAGCAAGGGTGAAGTGTCTTGCTCAGGACACAACGGACGTGACGAGGTTGGTACTAGGTGGGGATTGAACCAGGGACCCCTGGGTTGTGCACGGCCAGTCTTCCACTGCGCCACGTCGTCCTGCATCACTATATCTAGTCTCAAAAGAGGTGTACTGTCATGACCTGTCACATCACGCCATGAATTATTTTGAGATTTTTTGCTGTTTTGCTGTGTGTAGTGTTATAGTTTTGGTGGCTTTTTCTCTTTTTTTTTGGTATTTTCCTGTAGCAGTTTCATGTCTTCTTTTGAGCGATATTTCCTGCATCTACTTTGTTTTAGCAATCAAGAATATTTCACTTGTTTTTATCCTTCTTTGTGGGGACATTGTTAATTGTCATGTCATGTTCGGCTGTATTTTGCTCCACAGTAAGTCTTTGCTGTTGTCCAGCATTCTGTTTTGGTTTACTTTGTAGCCAGTTCAGTTTTAGTTTCGTTCCGCATAGCCTTCCCTAAGCTTCAGTGCCATTTCTCAGGAGCACTCACCTTTTGTTTATTTTTGGTTTCAGCATTAGATACCTTTTTATTTTCATGCTGTCTCCCGCTGTTCCCGACATCTATAAAGCAATTAGGTACCTGCTGCCACCTACTGAAATGGAAGAGTTTACACGGTTACTCTGCCAAGCTCTAGACAGCACAGACCCTCAACAACAACAACAACACATAATTTGCAGAATAGAATTACTGATTTGCAAAAAATATTTTTAACCCAAATAGGTGAAATTAGATAATTTCCCATGGCACACCAGACTCTATCTCACGGCACACTAGTGTGCTGCGGCACAGTGGTTGAAAAAGACTGATTTATAGATAAGGTGGAAGGAGACGGCATAACAACAGATGATCAAGCTCAACGGGTTTATTGAGTGCTAGATGACTACGTGGGATGTGTATGCTACTATGTGTTTGAATGGAAGGCTATGTGTATAAATTAACCGTATGCAAATACCGTCGGGTTAGTTGAGTTGGATGTGGTAGTGTCCAAGTCCAGAGGGAAGAAGCAAAAAAGTCCGGGGTCCGATCAGGGTCGTGGGGCAGGAGAGAGGCGTCCAAAAGTCCAGGCGTGGTGTCGGGGATCAGGGAAGGCAATCAAGGTCCAGGGGAAATGGCAGCAGCAGCGGTACATAGCAAAAGCTGAGACACGGGATGAACACAGGGCTACGTTCCGACGAGGAGAAGTCAGCGGCGAGAATCTTTATCCTGTCGTCTTTCATTAAAACCATGTGCGTGGATTGCAGATTGCCTCCGGCTGCGGGCGTGTCTGGTGGCGCTCAAAGTGGAGCTTGTAGGTGCTCCCGCAGAAGACGGAAAAGCGGAATGCGCATGTGCCGTAACAGTAAGTTGGTAGGGTTGCCCATGGGTGCAGTTGGTGTGATCCCAGGATGCAGAGAAGTCAAGCAACTTGCAAGTTGAAGGTCGTTTTATTAGGTACCAAAATTGAGGTAACAACAATGTGGCTACAGAAGTTGATCAAGGGTTAGCAAAATTGAGACGTGTGAACAATTTTAACAAACCAAAAATATAAACTTAAAAGACTGATAGTATTGCAGTAAATCACACTGTTCACTCTCTTTAAATTTGCACAGAAGACAATCATTTTCACAGAACTGTATAAAGGTGCAGTCCATCATGCAACATTTTAAGTGGGGTTACCAACTGTTTATAGTGCCCCTGTTTGTTTCACGCTGGGTCGAGGGGGAGAAGTCGCAGCCCTGATTTACCGTGTAACTCTTGCATGGTACACTTGCTCTCCCCGGTATAAATTATTTGCTTGCCTAACATAATTCTTATTGCGACATCCAGTGGCCACTGTTAGAACAGCTTTTTCTTAAATTTAAATAAAAAAAAAAAAAAGCCGGATTGAACCTATTTGCGGGCCTGATCCAGCCCGCAGGTCGCATGTTTGGCATCCTTAGACTAGTGACTAGTGAAGCTCTCTGTCCATGCATCTGGTTCCACCTCCACCCACAGAGACAAAATTATGGATGATTGACAAGAGGGCTGGATGTACAGAGTTGATCCTCTTGTACCCTGATTGAAAGGAAGACATGAAGAAAACAAGCCCACATGTCAATTTATCAATGCTGGCAAAGTTATCCAGGTATCATTTGATGAAGTGATTTACTGACTACTACAGAGAATACTGGTTCTCAGGAGGACGTAGATTTTAAACCTACAGATTTGGGTGGAGTTTCTCAGCAACTACGCCGACTAGTGGCCTGGCATGCATATTACATAATTTTCTGTTTGGAGAACAACGTTTCGTGTTTGTCAGGGCTGTCGTCATGTAAACGCTGACTAAATCGATTTTGCTAAGCTTGAAAGGTTTGCAGTGGTTTAGGAAACAACAAATTGCGTGTTTCCCCAGCATTTAAGGAACATGACCATTCAGTTTTTCATGCAATAATGTAAAAAAAATAAAATATGCTGAATTGCAAATTATTGTTTTGTTTGTTGAAAGCTCTCCGTCTTTGTTGGAATTTCTACTTCTTGCCAGTGAGTTGACTGTGGTCCAGGACATGAAAACATGGAAAAGAAAAAGCTTCCTGTGCCATTCTTTTGTCTGAGCAACAGATGTCTGAGCTTTTCCATTGTTCTGGCAGCATGGTGAACACAAACATGACACCAGATGGGGCATGTTTGCCATGACACTTCCTTAATGGAGAAAAAATGGGTCCAATTCTTCAAGTGGCCTTTTAACCAAGGGAAGAGGCACGCAGTGAGATGCAAATAGGTCTGGGCTCTCATTAGCGGTGGAGAGTTTAGATAGATTACCACCACAGAAGCCTCATTGTCTCAGCTGATCAGCTTTCTTTTGTCGGCGGTCACATTCCTTGAGGGAAGTCAGAAATATTGCATTTAAAGTGTCTGGCCACCCCACCCGCAGTCTTTGATATTCAAATGAAACAAGGCCCTGTACAAACAGGCGCCGTACCCAAAGTAAATCAGAAAGAACCCCCCCCCCATTATCCCCCCTGCTCCCACATGAAAAGAGCCCGTCTGACATTCTCACAGCGAGAGGTGAGGCACACTGGAGCAATGTTGGTTCGATGTCATGGTGGGAAGGTATTGCTTTGTGGAAAAAAGGTTAGTGTCTTCCCCTTACTTGCCGGGATAAAGTGCAAGTGGCCCAGCATGGGGCGGGCAGATGAGCTGGACCGTCGCAAAAAAATGAATTCGCCCCGCCCCTGATGCATTCCCCTTTTATTATTGTCACGCTGCTCAGTTTGTTTTGCCTTCAACGTTCTGGTGAACACAAAAGGCCCCCAAGCGCCGAGGGGCCCAAACGCGAGCAGAAGAACGGCAAGATGGTTGTAACAGCCGCCACCAAGGCATTGCATCGTTGGGAGTCCGGAAAGTGTACCGCTGTTGATCAAAAAATTAACAATTGGGGAGAATTTTTTTTTTTTTTAGATGCGTTTTGGACTTTTGTCCACATGCACAGACTATATTTTACCAGTCTTTGCTAGGCTAGGCTAGCTCTACGCCAGGCCTGGGCAACTTTTTTGCCTCGGGGAAAAAAATGTGTATGGGGGCTGGTTTATCTATTTTTTCTTACAATAATGTCTGAATATTAAAAACGTTATGACAGACCGCCTTAAAAAACGGAATGGAATTTAACATTTTTTTTTACTGAATGAGACACCCAGAATGTACATGAAAATAAAGAATGTGGGACTTACAATATTTACTATGAACAATAAAACACTGAATATTGACAACATATGAACGTCACTCCCCCGCTCGATCGACATATTTTACAATCAAGCAAAACGCAAAAAAAATGCAACAAACAGCCAAATATGAATGCGAAGGCTAAAAAATACCCCACCTACGATCTGATACATCTGATACATCACAAAGCTTTAGAACTTTGTTGTAAAAATCTCCTTCCGTGTCTGTTCCTGACATCCACATTTCAGGCTGGCCTCTCTGGGAACACTCTGTGGAAAAAGCTCTCACCCACACTGTTTGGTGCCTCCTCTGAGCTGCTGTGACTTAGATTACCATAGTAACTAAATAGATTACCATAGTGAGGAAGGGGGCGTGGCCCGCGGGCCTGCACCGAAATGGGGTGTGCCAGAGCCTGCCTCGAAGTCAGCGACAGGTTCATAGATGGCCCAGGTGGGCCTTGTTACCTGATCACCTGTCGCTCTGTAAAAGCAGCAACCAGGAGGAGAGATGTATATTGTGGAGGTTGCCTTCCAGGGGGTTCTTTGGACCACCAGGCACCGACATGATAACACGGTTCAGGTTCAATACAGTTTTATTTTTCGATAAAGTCTGTGGGTTGCTTTCCAGCAATTGTCTTTTGTGCCAGTGACAGGCCCGCTCTCGCTCTCACGCCAGCTCCAACGACGTCTCGCCTCCTGTTTGCTGCTTATACAGAGTGACAGGTGATTAGATAACAAGGCCCACCTTGGCCATCCACGCACCTGTCGCTGACTTCGAGTCCGGTCCTGGCACACCCCGTTCCGCTGTAAGCCCGCACGCCACGCCCCTTGCACACATAGTAGCTAGTATATCAAGCAAAAACACAGATTCCAACCATTGAAATACTTTGTATAGTTCAAGACTTACAGTGACTTGAAAACATCACTGCACATCATAATGAGGGCTATAGTTTCCATCTTAAAGATCTAAAAAAATGATTTGGGAATGTTCGGCGGGTCAGTTTGAAAAGCTTAACAGGCCTTATGCGGCCCCCGGGCCTTATTTGCCCAGGTCTGCTGTATGCTGTGGCGCCACATGAGGCCTTTCAGTATCTTTATACTGAAGAGCCTCATTTATTGTGGCTCCCTTTGCAGAGCTTGGAGATGTTTTAACACCAGAGTGTGGGGAGTGTGTATTTTTGAAAATAGTGGTATTATTTACGACTTCCTGTGAGGCCGTGATTGTGTATAGGTTAAGTCCTGAAGGCTGAAGAATGCTCCTCCCCGTCCCCTCTGACGTTTATAGGTCTTTCATGGGGGCTGATGAGTGACTTGCAATTCTCTTCCAAAACACTAGAAGGCAGTGTCTTCATGAGTAAGCAAACCACAATTCTTAGCTATAAGTTTCCTGTGTTTTGTTAGTAATTGCAATAAACAATGGCAACAGAACCGACATCCACATTGCTGTTGAAGCTGGAACGGTCATGTTTCTTGTCTATATTGGTCCAAAACCAAAGGAAAAGACGTTTACCAAAGTGACCGGAAAATGGTGTCCAAAAAAAGCCGACCAAACACAGCTTTGCGTTCTGCGTTGTAGCTGATGTGAAGCTATAATTTTTGGATCTGTCACAGAGACTATGTGACATGGGAGAATATTTTAGCCTTGACTGGGGATTGGATAAGTGAGATGAAGGCAAGAAAAAAGGGACCGGTGTGTGGCAACAGAGACGAGTGCATAAAGTGCTTGTTAAAGGGGAACTGCACTTTTTTTTGGAATTGTGTTGTGTCCTAATGAGAGAATGGAACACATATTTTTTTTTTTTTTTTTTTGCACTCTAAAGATTAAAAAACACTCATTAGCATACAGCTAATAAGAGCAATCTTAGTCTCAATGTCACTCCAAGACCCACCAACAATACTTCATTTATGTTTCATAACATGTATAATAACCACGTTGTAGCGACATTATTATGGTAAGAACAAACATTGAGTAACTGTTTTTGCATAGATATGCTATGGCATTAGCCGTAAGCTACCTTCTGTGTCAGACGCTTAGTGGTTTTTCGAGTTTGTAATGCACACCAGTTTGCACTGACTGAAAAACATGAACAATCATATTACAGTATCTGTAAAGTGCTAGCCCACATTTCATGTTTTGCTTGTACACAGCTTGCTTGACAGCGTATGCACTGTAGTTGTAAGAAGGATGATGTGCTGGATGTATCATGATCAATATTATATTGATGCACTCAATAGACAATTGTATGTTTGGTCAAGTTAGCCGAAGACATTTTTTTTCCAGTTGATTTGGGGTAAGTGGAAAAAAGTTTCTAACATTGCAGTGTTTTTTAGTGCTATCAGTTTGTAAATTCTTTAAGCAGTGTCAGGACTATGACTTGGATTTGTTTAGCTTTTTCGACACAGAGGGAATTTGGAACGAGCCAGGCGAGAATGTGAGTACATGATTCATTTATTTACACACTATAATAAAAAAGGGAAAACGAAGGGCACGCTCAGTGGCGGATAATGATATATACTAAACCCCAAACAAAACAGCACAATGGCATGACTAAATACAAATAAACAAAAGATATTATCAATGGTACAAAACAAATCAAAAACCTGCACAGAGGCATAAATATAAACAAGATCTTACGTGACGTGGTCAAATCAATAATCAGCGCGGCAAGGCGAGGTAGGTGCGTGGTCATCAGGGTTCGATACAAAGTCCGGTAGGTAAAGCAAGTACACAAGCATGTAGCAAGTAGTAAGCACAAGCAAGCAGTACAGCCTAAGCAAGCAAAGTTCCCAGGACGAGGACAGAAACAGAATGGTATAAATAATGACTGTGATGATGATTACTAACAGGTATGAGACTGAGGACAGGCGCGTGACTTGGAGACCACATGGAAACTAATGAGTAACTTTGGAAACATACAAAACCAGGAAGTGCAAAACGGGAAACAAAAGTCCAAAAACAAAACATAGACATAATCAAACATAAAACTGATTTACAGGCATGACAAGCAGTGTCTTCTTAGCCAAATTCAAAAAGCCTTCCCATCAATGATAACGTGTGCCACTCAATTTGAGCTTACTCTGTTTCTATAACCAGCAAATTTTCCTCTATATATTCAGCTTTAAAAAAAAAATCCTCACTAGTCCATAAGATTAGCAAATCCGTTGCTATGAGTAATGAAATCTGTGCGCCCAGGAAAATGCTTAAAATGACCAAAATACTGTATATTTTGTATATATTACCTTTGTCATCAATGTGTCTAATACTACATCAATAAATCAATCAATGTTTATTTATATAGCCCTAAATCACAAGTGTCTCTAAGGGCTGCACAAGCCACAACGACATTCTCGGCGGAGATTTCACATAAGGGCGAGGAAAAACTCACAACCCAGTGGGATGTCAATGAGAATGACTATGAACAACCTTGGAGAGGACCGCAGATGTGGGTGACCCCCCCACTCTAGGATGGATGTGGAGTGGGTCTAGCATAATATTTTGAAAGTCCACTCCATAGTGGATCTAACATAAGAGTGAAAGTTCAGTCCATAGTGGGGCCAGCAGGAGACCATCCCGAGCGGAGACGGGTCAGCAGCGCAGAGATGTCCCCATCCGATGCACAGGCGAGCGGTCCACCCCGGGTCCCGACTCTGGACAGCCAGCACTTCATTCATGGCCACTGAACCTGTGCCCCCCTTCCACAAAGGTGATGGGGGCAGAGCAGAAAATAAAATAAACAGCAGATCAACTGGTCTAAAAAGGGGGTCTATTTAAAGGTGAGAGTATACAAATGAGTTTTAAGATGGGACTTAAATGCTTCTACTGAGTTAGCATCTATAACTGTTACCAGGAGGGCATTCCAGAGTACTGGAGCCCAAATAGAAAACGCTCTCTAGCCCGCAGACTTTTTTTTGGCTCTGGGAATCACTAATAAGCTGGAGTTCATTGAACGCAGATTTCTTGCCGGGACATATGGTACAATACCATCAGCAAGATAGGATGGAGCTAGACCGTGTAATGTTTTATACATAAGTAGTAAAACCTTAAAGTCACATCTTTATATATATATATATATATATATATATATATATATATATATATATATATATATATATATATATATGTAAAATACATGCTGAGTATAAAAACGACCACAATAGTAATAGAACAGGGGTGTCAAACTCAAATACAGAGTGGGCCAAAATTTTAAACGGAACAAAGCCGCGGGCAAAGGTTGAACAAATTAACCTTTTAATAGGGACCCAAACAAGTTTCGCATTAAATATTGAACAAGCAAGGCTTATATAACTTTAGTGACATGCAAAATCCAGTTTCAAATAATAATAATAATAATTTAAAAAAATATCAATGGCATCTCAAATACAATTTTAATAAAAATGTAATGCCTTTTTATCTATTTGCAATTTTCTGAGGTAAATGTACATTTTCTTCCACAGGCTAATAATAAATTTGAAAATAAAATAACAATAAAGAATGAGCTAAACATTCAAGCCTTGAAGTAGCAAAAGAAAATGCATGAATGAAACGTTAATTATTGGTCAGTTTGCTGGAAGTTTCCTGGAAGAGTTAGTGCTGCAAGGGGCTCTGGGTATTTGTTCCTTTGTGTAAAGGGCCAAATTAAATTACAAGGCGGGCCAGATTTGGCCCACGGGCCAGAGTTTGACACCCATGTAATAGAAGATAGAAATAGAATCATTCAGCGCTTGCAATATGATTTATCAAGACTAAAATTGTTCTGCGCCCGCTGTTTTGCGTCTTCATTTAGCATGTTTAAGATGTCTGTGAGAAAGAAAGCAAGCTTGCTGCAAAGACCGATGACAGACGGAGGATCTTCCATCCTATGTCTGTCTGTAAACCTTTTTGGACTGTCAAAAAAAAAAAGGTAGGAGATCGTCTTTTCGGCAACAATGTATTATCATCTTTATAGCTGCTGGATAATAAGAGGCTGGTTAAAACAAATTCAATACATTTTCATGTCTGTTGGCGTGTTTTTAGTGGTGTTATTTTTTTGTGTCGGAAATATGTTATAATAGTATATTTCCTATGTGAAAAAACCTTTTGCAATATGCATTTTCTTGCACCATCACAACACCACAAGGTCTTCCTATGTAAAATATAATCCATGTTCAGTGCTTTGGCCATATCGTCTACAGATAAAAAGTGGACGACCGGTCATTCCCATGCAGCTGGAATGCAAAGATTTGCTGCCATCCAGATTGATGGTATGCAATTAAGGCCCTGGCTGTCACTAAGAGGCTTTGCTGGCTGATTAACTTGTAGGGCCCTTGCATCCGAAGAGGTCAACTGAACACAATTAGCCTATTTTAAGGGGATGATTTTGGCTGCTTGCTTAAAGCAAGGTGAGAGCAAAAAGAATAATAAGAAGAAGCGTTGCAAATCAGAAAAGTGGAAACGGGTCATCGTCTCCTCTTGTATGGAGATGACAAGAATATGTATTCAGACAAGTATAACCTCCAGTTGGTGTCTTCCCACACTAATCAAGGTGCGAAATGATGCTGGCTTCTTCAGTAAAATGTGATGCTTTGAAGAGGTTCTTAGTCCGTTTGTCCGCCCCCACCCCTATGAACACATTCCGTGCGTCAGGAAAAGGCCTCCAAATCCAATTTCCATGCAGGTTGCATTGCCAGTGATACAATGGGAGCCATCGCCCTGCGCGGGCCTCTTTCAAATCGTTCAAAACATTGCACATTTCTACCCATCAGGATGCTTTTAGGGCATGAACTTGAAATAAGTACGTGTTTCAAGGCAATTGGACTTTTTGTCTACAGGTAAATTAAGTTTTCGGTGGCTTGAAATAAGAATGTTAGTGTCTTACAAACTGTTTTAAAGGACAATGTGTGCAAGTGAATGTACAAAACCCCAAACCAGTGAAGTTGGCACGTTGTGTAAATTCGTAAATAAAAACAGAATACAATGATTTGCAAATCCTTATATTCAATGGAATAGACTTCGAAGACAAGATATTTAATGTTCAAACTGAGAAACTTTTTTTTTTGTTTTTTTTTTGCTATTAATCATTAACTTAGAATTTAATGGCAGCAACACATTGCAAAAAAGTTTGCACTGGGGCTTTTTTTTTTTTTTGCATATTATAGTCTGTCGCACTGATACTGGAGTTGCTTTTTATCTCATTGTACCTTTGTATAGTGACAATAAAAGGAATTCAATTCTATTCTATTCTATTTTTACCACTGTGGTACGTGGCCTTTCCTTTTAACAACACTCAGTAAAAGTTTGGGAACTGAGGAGACCAATTTTTGAAGCTTTTCAGGAGGAATTCTTTCCCATTCTTGCTTGATGTACAGCTTAAGTTGTTCAACAATTTGTTGTCGTATTTATCGTTTATTTTGCGCCACACATTTTCAATGGGAGAAAGGTCAGGACTACAGACAGGCCAGTCTAGTACCCGCACTCTTTTACTACGAAGCCACACTGTTGTAACACGTGCAGAATGTGGCTTAGCATGGTCGTGATGAAATAAGCAGGGGCGTCCTTGCTTGGATGTCAACATATGTTGCCCCAAAACCTGTTTGTACACTCCAGCATTAATCATGCCTTCACAGATGTGAAGGCATGATTAATTAGTGCCCATGCCTTAGGCACTAATACACCCCCATACCATCACGGATGCTGGCTTTTGAACTTTGCGCCTATAACTATCCGGGGGGTTCTTTTTTTCTTTGGTACGGAGGACACTGCATCCACAGTTTCCAAAAACAATTGGAAAGGTGGACTCGTCACACCACAGAACACTTTTTCACTTTGCATCAGTCCATCATTGATTAACTTATTTGAAACATGTTGCAGGCCGGCTTCAAGGTGGAAGAGGCGTTAGTGCATCTGCCTCACAATACGAAGGTCCTGAGTAGTCATGGTTCAATCCCAGGCTTGGGATCTTTCTGTGTGGAGTTTGCATGTCCTCCCAGTGACTGTGTGGGTTCCCTCCAGGTACTCCGGCTTCCTCTCACCTCCAAAGACATGTACCTGGGGATAGGTTGATTGGCAATCTAAATCTAAATCTAAGTTTTTTTGGGGAATGGGGGCACGCACCAGTCAGATTGATTTCAATTAATGAATTAATTAATTTGATTTGAGATACAAGTGTTTCAAGTTAGGGGCTCTATTACAAAACCAATTAAGCTAATAAAGTGACGTGCTACTTATTACACAGTATAATATATATTCTGAAATCTGAAAAATATTTGTGCAAATACCTCTTCTTCTACTGAACCTGAACACAAAATAGATGAAAAAAATCAAGTTAGATTAGTTAATAATGATATTAATTGTGACGCGTTGGTCGCATGGTGATGCGGGTTTTGTTCTCCCAAGGATGCAGATGGGTTTGGACACAGCGTCTAGGTAGAAAATGATTTATTTTAGAATAAAAGAGACTTAGACGAAACCAAAAGAGCTAGAATGGGAGCTAGGAAACACTATAGGGCCTTAGCATGGTAGCTAGGATAAACAGAACCGAGAACAAACGTTGTCACTTGTTGCGTATGGCAAATTAGGAAGCAAGACAGAGTGAAGGGAGAAGGCAGGCTAAATAATGACAGTAATCACAACACAGGTGCGTGGCAGGTGGAAAAAATGACCAACCATGGAAAAAAAACCGAGAGGCGCACAAACCGGAACCAAATGAGTCCAAAACAAACTAAAAACACAAAAAGACTCAAAAATCTAAATCAAATATGATCCGGGCAGCGGATCATAACAGGACCCCCCCTTAAGGGACAGATTCCAGATGTCCCCTGGAAAAACTTAAAACCACCCTAACTATAAGACAATTCATGAATCAAGGGAGGGCGGAGGGAGGACATGGCAGAGGGTCGCTAGGCCACGTGTCCCCGAATCCACCGGGGACAAGTCAGGTGGTGGCGGATAATGGAACGCTGCTGCTGCAATTGTCGAGGCGGGCAACCTCGAAAAGGCCACATTGGTGGCCACCGAGAAGGTGGGCGTGAGTGGCGCCAGAAGATCAGCATCTTGCGAGTTTTGAGACAACGTCTTGGGTGTCGCTGCTGTTTGCGCCACTGGTGTCCATACACTGACCTCCGAGAAAGCCACTTGTAGGCCCCTGATTGCTGCCCGCGCAACAGGCCAGCTCGAAGTCGCTGAGATGTTGTCGCGGAAGCAGGAGGCGGCGCCGTCAACGCCGTGGAAGCAGGAGGTGGCGTCGTCGTCGTCGTCGTCGCGGAAGCAGGAGGCGGAGCAGTCGTCGTCGTGGAAGCTGGAGGCGGAGCCGTCGGCACCGCGGAAGCAGGAGGCGGAGCCGTCGCCGCCGTGGAAGCAGGAGGCAGAGCCGTCGTTGCCGTGGAAGCAGGAGGCGGCGCCGTCGCTGTGGAAGCAGGAGGCGGTGTCGTCGTCGCCGTAGAAGCAGGAAGCGGTGTCGTTGTCGCCGTCACCGTGGAAGCAGGTGCTGGTATGGGAACCAGCTTTTGAGCAGGTGCTGGTGTGGGAACCAGCCTTTGAGCAGGTGCTGGTGTGGGAACCAGCCTTTGAGCAGGTGCTGGTATGGGAACCAGCCTTTGAGCAGGTGATGGTGTGAGAACCAGACTTGGGGCAGGTGCTGGTGTAGAAACCAGACTTGGGGCAGGTGCTGGTGTGGAAACCAGACTTGGGGCAGGTGCTGGTGTGGAAACCAGACTTGGGGCATTTGTTGGTGTGGAAACCAGACTTGTGGCAGGTGCTGGTGTGGAAACCAGACTTGGGGCAGGTGCTGGTGTGGAAACCAGACTTGGAGCAGGTACTGGTGTGGAAACCAAGCTTGGAGCAGGTGTTGGTGTGGAAACCAGACTTGGAGCAGGTGCCGGTGTGAAAACCAGACCAGGAGCAGGTGCTGGTGTGGAAACCAGACTTGGTGCTAGCCTTGGACTCGGACTTGGTGCTGGTGGCCTAGCCGTAGGTTGTGGCTTGGCGTGCCGAATGACTGGTGGTGGTGGCCGCGCCGGAAGTTGTGGCTTGGCGGGCCGAAACACTGGTGGTGGTGGCCGCTCCGGAGGTTTTGGCTTGGCTGGGCGCAGCTCCCAGCACTAGCCCCCCCTCAAGAAGCGGATACCAGACACGCTCCCTGTGGACTGGAATCGTCCCTAGGGGTGTGTGGAGGGAGGTCAGGGGGGGGAGGGTAGACTCCTTCCCTTTCGATTGTCCAAAAATTCTTCTCTCAACCCCCACCTGAGGTTGATTGGGAGGGAGAGAGGAAAAGGCCACTGATGTGGGCGGGGCTTGAATCCTTAGGGGCGGAGTCCAAAATTCAGGTGACTGGGATTGACTAGACCTGCATTTAAAAAAAATGTCCTGATAATGTCTTATTGTAGCGTTAAAGTGATTTGGAACTGGCTGAGAGACAGAATTAACAGAATTTAAAAAAAATTATTCGTCTCTGACGTCATCACCGGTGGACGGGGTGACGTCATCGGGGGGCGTCAATGGAATGACGTCATCCGCGCCGGTCTCCAGCTGACTGACAGCCCATTCAGTAAAATGTTTGGCATGGTGACAAATGGGATAACCAAACATCGGCGGGGAGGAAGACTGGGCTGCTTCCTGATGGCTGTGTTCCGGAGGGAAGGATTGCCGGAAAGGTGCGTCTCTTTCGCGAGCCGAAGCCTTCTTATGGGACTTCCGCTTTTGCTGACGCGTGCGAGCGGGCTGAGAGTGGACTTCCCCGGGCCAGATGGAGTCGATCGGGACCGGAAACCCTCCAGGTTCCTACATCATGTCTTCATCTGGCGAAACGCGGAGCATCTCTGCCTCCATTGCTCGGAGTACAATCCACACACCTTCATCGACCTCCGACATGCCCGCAGCGAGAGAACTTCTTGATGCTTGCTTCCTACTATGCCGCGTTGGTCGCATGGTGATGCGGGTTTCGTTCTCCAAAGGATGCAGACGGGCTTCGGACACAGCCTGCAGGTAGGAAATGATTTATTTTAGAATAAAACAGACTTAGACGGAACTAAAAGAGCTAGCATGGGAGCTAGGAAACACTATCCTAGCATGGAAGCTAGGATAAACAGAACCGAGAAAAAACGTTGTCACTTTTTGCGTATGGCAAATTAGGAAGCAAGACAGACTGACAGGAGAAGGCAGGCTAAATAATGACAGTAATCATAACACAGGTGTGCTTCAGGAGCAAGCGGCAGGTGAAAACAATGAGCAACCATGGAAAAAAAATGAGAAGCGCACAAACCGGAACCAAATGAGTCCAAAACAAACAGAAAACACAAAAAGACTCAAAAATCTAAATCAAAATATGATCCGGGCAGCAGATCATAACAAATAATGGATTAGATTTTGTATTACGCTTTTTCTATTCTATCAGCAAAAAGGAGAAGCTGAAAGTACAGTTAAATTGAAATAAAACAATACATTGTTATTTTTTTGTCATGTAGGCAGATTTTTTTTAATTCTTTAAACCTTGATCTTATACTTGATTACATTTGTAATATTGTGTCAGTAAAACTGAGTTTTTTTATGTGTTTAATATCAAAGACCCTATGTCTTTATTCTTGTGTATAATAATTGATAATGTGTGTCCAGTCATAGGATTTATGAGTGTTTCATCTCAAATTGCAAACAAGCAGCTAAAAAAACAGTTTTGGGTTAAAAACGGTGTCATGTAAACATACTTTGGCTTTAAACTGCACCTCCTGCAGTTTCAGGCTTCCTCTGTGCGAGTTGTGTTTGTGTGACCTTTCCGAGGGTCAACCCGCACCCCCGCTCGCCTCCGCAGTGGCTCGGAACAAGTAAATCAATTAAAGCAAAGGGGGAATGTGCCAAGGCAGCTATACACTCCTCTTGAGCCTGCAGGATCAGAGTTGGAGGGCCGGGCCAGAACCTGTTTCAAAAAGCAAATCGAGTTTCAGACTGATTCTCATGATAGTCTGCCAACATGGCTTCTTCCCCTTCTGCACTTCCTCTTCTGTGGATGTTGCCATGGCACCCACATAGCGTGATGGAAACTCTATTTTTCAAACCTAAATAGTTACGTGTTGCTGCACTCGTCACTAATAAGGGCACATTTCTTAAAGGCCTACTGAAACCCACTACAACCGACCATGCAGTCTGATAGTTTATATATCAATGAGGAAATGTTAACATTGCAACACATGCCAATACGGCCGGTTTAGTTTACTAAATTGCAATTTTAAATTTCCCGCGAAGTGTCCTGTTGAAAACGTCGCGGAATGATGACGCTTTTGTTGACGCGTGCTTGTGACGTTATTGGTTGTAGCGGACATTTTATCCCAGCACCACTCATGGCTAAAAGTCATCCGATTTAATCGCATAATCACAATACGAAGTTCCTGCAGTCCTGGGTTCAAATCCAGGCTCGGGATCTTCCTGTGTGGAGTTTGCATGTTCTCCCCGTGAATGCGTGGGTTCCCTCCGGGTACTCCGGCTTCCTCCCACTTCCAAAGACATGCACCTGGGGATAGGTTTATTGGCAACACTAAATTGGCCCTAGTGTGTGAATGTGAGTGTGAATGTTGTCTGTCTATCTGTGTTGGCCCTGCGATGAGGTGGCGACTTGTCCAGGGTGTACCCTGCCTTCCGCCCGATTGTAGCTGAGATAGGCGCCAGCGCCCCCCGCGACCCCGAAAGGGAATAAGCGGTAGAAAATGGATGGATGGATGGAATTACACAGTGTTCTGGACATCTGTGGTGCTGAATCTCAAACTCACTTCACCTGGGTTCTACTGGAAGCAGAGTCTGGGTTATGTTGGGGTATTCAACAAGAAAAGTTTTGTTGGACGAATTCCAATCTTCTCAAATGTCTTCGTATTTATTTTTTAACAGAAAATAAGATGAAAACGAAAATAACAAATTATGACTTAATAAGAAAATAAGTTGATACATGTTTGCGGATGTGGAATATATTTGATGTCACTGTCGTGTTCAGCCGGAGTCTGTACAGAAAACTTCTCAATGCAGGGAGAACGCACACTTGCCAACCCCCCCGAATTTTACGGGAGACTCCCGAATTTCGTTGCCTCTCCCGAAAATCTCCCGGGACAACCATTCTCCTGAATTTCTCCCGATTTTCATGCGGACCTGAGTGATGATATTATATATATATATATATTTATATATATATATATATATATATATATATATATATATATATATATATATATATATATATATATATATATATATATATATGTGTGTGTGTGTTCTCATCTTAAACATGTTATGATGGCAAAATGAACATTGATTACTATTTTGCATTCAAAGAACTATATATATATATATATATATATATATATATATATATATGTATATATATATATATATATATATATATATATATATATATATATATATATATATATACACCATATTTCCTTGAATTTCCGCCGGGGTGCTAATTAATTTAAAACCTCTTCTCACTCCTGCGCTTACCAAAGGCATGCAGTAAAAATTAGAGTGTGATGTAAGCTTGGACCTTAAATCCTACTGAATAGCTATTAATCGTCTTCCCTTTATGCGATTTCAAATTACCGGTATTGAAATCAGCCTCCTCCATTTTGAAAATGGTGACAGGGGAAGTGTCACTCGTGTTGTCACAAGTTTGACCAGGCGGTAATACTAGGCAAGCGCTAATTATTTTGCGAAGCGAGTTTGACCTGGCAGTAAATCAAGGCAGGCGCATACTATATGCCCTGCGGCAAGTCAAGGAAATACAGTATATATATATATATATATATATATATATATATATATAAATTTGGGGTGGGCAAGTTAATGCGCTAATTACGAGTTAACTCATCAATCTATTAACGCCAACAATTATTTTATCGCACATTTGCGTATGTTTTTTACATGCTTTTATTTTTTTAACACCTTTTCTTCACAAGATGGCGGCGCCCGGACGGGCTTCGGCGTCGAGGGGCTCTTGGTAAAGATGGAACATTTGGCAAAAATACCGAACAATTCTTCAAATTTCATGACTGGCTTACAGCGTGGTCACTCCGGGATCACTTACGACCGCTAGACAATTCTGGATGTGGATAGATCGGGCCGTTTTGGACTGAATGACGCGTGCTTGCTAGACCGGCTAGCTAGCATGGGAATACATTGCCGGCTACATCCAGCGGCCTGTGAAGCAGCGGAGTATATGTGTTGTCTGTCTATTTATGAATAATGCAGACGAGGCGTGTTGGCTGAGTTCTTAACGTTTGCTTTCAGAGCGTGCATATCACAACATACAAGATGCCGTCATGGCGACACACAACCTATACCGGGCTACCGCGCATGCTCGTCATTCCTGTTGCATGCTGGGTAGGGTAGTTCTTTTTTTCACTGGCTCATTACATCACAATATAGTACCATGTATATGATGCGTTCAGTTTATCAAAGCACCAAGCAAACAATTGGAAAATTACCATCATATCAATTCCTAGATATGGTCGTATTTATTTTAAGTGCACTACGCATAATAAACACAAAATTATTAATATTGGTATTACGGATAATTTGATCAAAAATTCCCTAAAACAGCCCACTACATATAATATAGGTTTTTTAAACATAAGATCCCTGATAAAAAAATTTTTTTCTGCTGTTACCTCAGAAATTGCCTGTTCAGATGTTATGATTGTGGCTCAGAGATTTGTATGTAGATTATATTTATTTTCCATAACAAACAGGATAACTTAAATACCCTGGCAGTGGCAATAAGATTAAATGTTTGTATTTACATTTTTTGAGTTGATTTTCATAAAATATGCTATTTAACTGCTACTGTTTAACAAGGACTGATTTAAATTGTGTTTGCACAACAAATGTTTTGGCGCTTTTGTTCATGTGGGAGAATATTCCAATAAAGGTGCACTACACACTACTTTTGAATTCATTATTGGGCTTTGCGTATACAATGCAGTCAATCGCGATTAATCAGAGAAATAGTGCGGTTAACTTCGATTAAATTTTTTAATCGTTGCCCAGCCCTAATATATATATATGTATATATATATATATATATATACATATATATATATATATATATATATAATTTGTTCAAAATTAGTATTCCCTAAGAAAGTTAAAATAAAACCATATTCTTAGTATCAAAAATCAACCAATAAGAACAGTCTTCATTGTATCAAACATAAAAAGTGGATTAGGTAGTGCCTTTAATACTGCATTTGAAATGTGCAACCAGTGGTGATTCATCACCAAACGCATGCTCAGAAAAGTAGCGTCAGATTTACCGCCCGTCCGAGCACCCACTGAAAGAAATGTAGATTGGCCCCAATGCTATAGAGACTGTAGTGGGTGCAAGTGCAAGCTATCCAAGTAGCATGTGGTTGCATGACTTGAATAACTCGAATAACTTTGCACGACTACTTTCGCATGGTTACTAATGAAAGGCTAATTGAACACGACAGCTTGGATAGCGTTGTTAGTTTTCCACACCTTTTGGCAGCATTTGATGACTTTGCGGGAGTGAGAGAACACATCCTGGTTATCATATTGAATAACATTTGTTTTACTAACACAACTTTTGTGTTTACATTTGATAATAGATGACTTACCTCGCCTCTGGACGTCCCTCAATCTGGTGCTTTCTCGACAGGTGCTGCAGTATCGAACGTGTGCTATTGTGGGATGCGAGTTCCACTTTGCAATGTTTGCATACGACTGCGTTCTTTTTCCGTTTTAGTGTGAAGTGTTTCCACACTTTAAACAACTTTTGTCGCTGCTTAATTCCCTCGTTTTGCTATGGCTCTTGTCCACTGATTTTTTGTGCGTCTGTCGGCGAAAAGGTTTTCTAAACTCAAGCGTATTTAAAGGGGAAACTTATCACAATTTCAAAAGGGTTAAAAACAATAAAAATCAGTTCCCAGTGGCTTGTTGTAATTTTTGAAGTTTTTTTCAAAATTTTACCGGTCCTGGAATATCCCTAAAAAAAGCTTTAAAGTGCCTTTTTTTCGCTCTCTGCCAAGACACTGTCCATTTCCTTGTGACGTCATACAGTGCTGCCAATGTAAACAAACAACGGCGAATACCACAGCAAGATATAGCGACATTAGCTCGGATTTAGACACATATTTCAACGACTTAAGCGATTTAACAGATTACGCATGTATTGAAACGGATGGTTGGAGTATGAAAGTATTGAAGAAGAAACTGAAGCTATTGAGCAAATAGCTATTGACACTATTCATAGCCATAGCATGGCCGAATGGCTGCGTTAGCATCGCCTGTAAAATGTGCGGACCAAACGATCAGGACTTTCGCATCTCGTGACACTGGAGCAACTTAAATCCTTCGATTGGTAAGTGTTTTTTTCGCATTAAATGTGGGTGGAAGTAAACATAATATAGTAGCAAATGCATCTGAAGGTTATCCATACATCTCTGTGCCATGTCTACTTTAGCACCGCCGGTAAATAGCATGTTAGCATCGATTAGCGTAGCATGTTAGCATCGATTAACTGGCAGTCAACATCAACAAAACTCACCTTTGTGAATTCGTTGACTTTATAGTTGCAAATGCATCTGCAGGTTATCAATACATGTCTGTGCCATGTCTGCTTTAGCACCGCCGGTAAATAGCGTGTTAGCGTCGATTAGCGTAGCATGTTAGCATCGATTATCTGGCAGTCACGACGCAACTAAATATGTCTGATTAGCACATAAGTCAACATCAACAAAACTCTCCTTTGTGATTTCGTTGAATTTATCGTTGCAAATGCATCTGCAGGTTATCCATACATCTCTGTGCCATGTCTGTCTTAGCATCGCCGGTAAAATGTGGAGGCACTTTGGCACATTCAATGGGGGTCTGGCAGCAGACACTTTCGCATCTTCCGGCCAGTGGTGCAACTTGAATCCCTCCCTGTTAGTGTTGTTACACCCTTCGACAACACACCAACGAGGCATGATGTCTCCAAAGTTCCAAAAAATAGTCGAAAAAACAGAAAATAACAGAGCTGAGACCCGGTGTTTGTAATGTGTTGAAAATGAAAATGGCGGCTGTATTACCTCGGAGACGTCACGTTCTGACGTCATCGCAAAAAGAGCGATAAACAGAAGGGTGTTTAATTCGCCAAAATTCACCCATTTAGAGTTTGAAAATCAGTTATCAATCAATCAATCAATCAATGTATTTTATTTCGGCAATCTTCACATAAAACAAAGAACAACAACAAGAAAAGAGAAAAAAAAAACAAACAAAAAAAAAACACTCATTTGAGCAATGATTGAGCCGAAAGGGTGTAGGTTGAAGCAACGCTTATATAAACCTACCCCATCACAACAAGAACAAGGTTCAAAATATATAAAATCTAAAACATGCTTCACTTATATTACTTTTTTTTTTAAACAATATATAAGCAACATAGATGTAGCACACGTCTCATATACACAGTTTAACATTTAAATCAAACATATACATTTGTACACTTATATATATATACATATATGTATATATATATATATATATATATATATATATATATATATATATATACATATATATCATACACATACACAACTTATTTAAATTCCGTATGAAGTGGAAATATATACATTTTAATATAACCTATATGTATAATTATGAGATCATAAATTGTATCTATATACATATATATTATTGTCTTTCTAAAACAATGTTTGCTCTTCTTTCTTATATTTACTAATGATAAATGATTTAAAAAGGTTTTTAAACTGGTTTATGTTGGTGCTGTGTTTTATTTCATCCTTTAAACAGTTCCATATTTTAACCCCTGCTATTGTTATACTCATTCGTTTCTGCGTTGTTCCACAATATTGGATCTTAAAAAGTATTCTCCTCTTAAATTATAATTCCCTTCTCTTTGTAAAAATCTTCTCTGTAACCCTGTTGGAAGTAAATCTTTACTTGCTTTATAAATCATTTGGGCAGTCTTGAGTTGGATGAGATCTGGTAGTTTTAAATCAAATGTTTTTATAAATAATCCATTAGTGTGTTCTCGGGGTCCTGTGTTATGTATCAGTATGATGGCCCTTTTTTGCATTATGAATAGTGGTTGGATGTTCGTCCTGTATGTATTTCCCCAAACTTCTAGACAGTAACTCAAATATGGTAAAACAAGTGTACAATAAAGAGTGTGTAATGTTTTTTGATTAAGAATGTGCCTTGTTTTACCCAGGACAGCAATACTTCTCGCCAACTTCCCTTTGATGTATGTAATGTGTGACTTCCAGCAGATCCCGTGGTCCAAGATCACACCCAAAAATTTGATTTTGTTTACTCTTTCTATACTAACATTGTCTATATATAATTTTACATCTATATCATTTCTCTTATTTCCAAATAACATAAAGTTAGTTTTATTTAGGTTTAATGATAATTTATTAGCATCAAACCATTTTTTTAGTTTACACATCTCCATGGTGACGGTCCTCAGGAGCTGCTGCAAGTCCACATCAGAACAGAGTACATTGGTGTCATCCGCAAATAACACATATTTAAGGTTTTCAGTTACTTTACAAATATCATTTATATACATGATGAACATCTTGGGCCCTAAGACTGACCCCTGTGGTACCCCACATTTAATATTTAACCAACATGATTTTTTTTGTGATATCTGTACAAACTGCTTTCTATCAGATAAATAACTTTTTATCCATTCCAGAACAATACCTCTAAAACCATATTTTTCCATTTTTCTAATAAGAATACTATGGTCTACTGTATCAAAAGCCTTCTTAAGATCTAAGAATACTCCTATTGTATATTTATTTTTATCAATACTATCAGTTATTTCTTCAATTAAATCTGTTAATGCTTGTGCTGTTGATCGATTATTCCTGAAACCATACTGCCTATCTGTTAACAATTCATTTTTTTCTACAAAGCCATCGAATCTATTTATAAATATTTTTTCTAATATTTTGAAGAACTGTGGTAATATTGAGATTGGTCTTTAGTTTGTGAATAAGTGTCCGTCTCCCGCTTAGTGAATAGGAACAACTTTTGCAATTTTCATTAGTTGAGGAAATACTCCCATTTCAAATGAAAGGTTAAATAGATACGCTAATGGAGCACTAATTCCATCTATCACATACTTTAAAGTTTGCATGTCTATATCATCCACATCTTTGCTTGTTTTGTTCTTAAAACTTTTGACTATGTCCCTGATTTCTCTTTCTACTACTGGTTTTAAAAACATTGTTTTAGGGTTTGGGTTGATATAATCTGCTGCATCTATTTTTGTCCCTTCTACCTTTATCTCTTCTGCTAGTTTCGGTCCAATATTTATAAAATAATCATTAAATGTATTTACTATCACCTCCTTATCCTTAATCATGTTGTTATTTTCCATAAAGTATGGTGGGTATTGATTATCATCAGTTTTATTTCTAATAATACCATTTAATATTTTCCATACACCTCTTATATTATTCTTGTTATATTCCAGTTTAGTTATATAATAAACTTTTTTACACATTCTGATTATATTGATTAGTTTATTTTTATATTTTTTATATTTATTTGCATTTACTAAAGTTCTATTTTTTATAAATTCCTTGTATAAAATATTCTTTTTTTTACAGGCATTTTGGAGTCCTTTAGTCATCCACGGTTTAAACTCGCCGTAGTTTGACTTCCTTTTATAATTTACTACTGGACAATTTTCATCATATAGTATTTTAAATGTGTTTAAGAACTCTTCATAAGCTGTATTAACTTCTTTTTTATCGTAAATAGTATTCCAATTTTGCTTTTGTAGTTCATTCTTGAATTTGTTGAGCGTTTTCTCTGTTATGATTCTTTTATAGACAGTTTCACATTCATTCTTGATTTTAATTTTACTGGCACAGTTGTAGACCACAAAGACTGGGAGATGATCACTTATATCATTTATCAAGATTCCACATATTAGGTTGTCATCCATTATATTGGTAAATATATTGTCAATTAGGGTGGCACTATGTGATGTGATTATTGTTGGTTTATTTATCAAAGATATCAAACTCATACTGTGCATTGTGTCTATAAATTCAGCTGTTTCTCTATTGCTACTTGTATGTATTAAGTCAATGTTAAAGTCTCCACTAATAAATATTTCTTTGTTATTCAATTTATAAAATAATCCTTCCATAGCTTTGGTGAAGGTTTCTATTTTGGAACCTGGAGTTCTATATATACAACTAACTAGGATATTTTTTCTTCCTTCTCTTATAATCTCTACCGTTATACATTCCATGTATTGTTCAATGATAGATGTCATATTTTCAACTTTAATAAAGTTTAGATTTTTATCAATATAGAGTGCTACTCCTCCTCCCTTTTTATCTATTCTATCCAAATGCACAAATTCATATCCATTCAGACCATAATCTACACTTTTTTCTTGAGTTATCCAAGTTTCTGATATTGCTATAATGCTAAAAAGTTTTACAAATTGACTTAAAAATTCCTTTATATGGTGAAAGTTTGCAGACAGACTTCTACTATTAATATGTATAATTGTTAATTGGTTACTTAATTTTATACTGTCATTATATTGTTCATCTGTATAATATTTGCAATTCATTGCTATGCCATTGAATACATTTTTTTCAGGGTCTATATCGTTTTCAAACATAGTGCAAAGTTCATATTTCACTCATTCATTTGCTGTTATATTAACATTCAATTACCAAGTTGGCAACAGGATTTCTGGTTTCATCATTTGTACTTTTCAAGCTCCCCCATTTCTCTGATTACTAGAACCTTTGCTTCTTCAGGCGTGCCCTGTAGTTTTATCCAGACTTTGCAATTTTCCCTTGTTTCTTTAGGGCCCTAGCCTGTCTTGCTATGTCCGAGTTTTTTTTTGTTAAGTGCTCATTAATGTACACTGCCGTACCTCTTAATTTTTTAGACTGTCTCAAAAGATCAGTTTTTACTTTCCTGTTCGTAAACCTTATAATAATTGCTTGTTTTGCCAAGTTATCCCTTCGAGGGAGGGTATGACAGGCAGAGATAGCATTACTGTCTATTTCAATGTTCTTAGACTGAAAAAACTGCAGGACCTGTTGCTCCAGGTTTTCTAGCTCCGTCGTGGACTCATCCCCACCATTCTTTTCACCTGCAGTTGCTCGAGCATATGAGCGGTGTTTGGTGTTCAAGCCACTGACAATCACATCATCCATTCTTGTGTATTGTTCAAGTTCATCAACACGTCTTTCCAATATTTTAATTGATTTGTCTTTTTCTACAATTATTTTTTTTAGCTCTCTAACTTCCTCCACTAGTTGACTAAGTGCAGTTTGTTGGTTTGCCACTCTGGACAACTCTTCAGACATAAAGTTAAGCGAGAGTTTTATTTCTTCCAGCTCGTCAACCTGTGCCTTCCTAGGAGGCATTGTTACTGTTGGTAGTTTAACCTTGGAGTACCTTGATCAGCAGGCTTTATGGCAGTCTGCTTGATCTGTTGGTGGTAGGTGCTGCTGTACTGGAGTTGGAGAAATTGATGTTAGTGAATGCTTGCTAATTCCTCAGGGCAGCAGCAGCAGCAGCAGCAGCAGATTGTTAGCCTCCTCAGGGCAGCAGCAGAAGCAGAGTGTTAGCCTCCTCAGGGCAGCAGCAGCAGATTGTTAGCCTCCTCAGGGCAGCAGCAGCAGATTGTTAGCCTCCTCAGGGCAGCAGCAGAAGCAGAGTGTTAGCCTCCTCAGGGCAGCAGCAGCAGATTGTTAGCCTCCTCAGGGCAGCAGCAGAAGCAGAGTGTTAGCCTCCTCAGGGCAGCAGCAGCAGATTGTTAGCCTCCTCAGGGCAGCAGCAGCAGCAGCAGCAGTGTTAGCCTCCTCAGGGCAGCAGCATCAGCAGCAGATTGTTAGCCTCCTCCGGGCAGCAGCAGCAGCAGCAGATTGTTAGCCTCCTCAGGGTAGCAGCAGCAGCAGCAGCAGCAGCAGAGTGTTAGCCTCCTCAGGGCAGCAGCAGCAGCAGCAGCAGAGTGTTAGCCTCCTCAGGGCAGCAGCAGCAGCAGCAGCAGAGTGTTAGCCTCCTCAGGGCAGCAGCAGCAGCAGCAGCAGAGTGTTAGCCTCCTCAGGGCAGCAGCAGCAGCAGAGTGTTAGCCTCCTCAGGGCAGCAGCAGCAGCAGCAGATTGTTAGCCTCCTCAGGGCAGCAGCAGAAGCAGCAGTGTTAGCCTCCTCAGGGCAGCAGCAGCAGCAGCAGATTGTTAGCCATGGCTCTGAACTTCAGGTAGAGCCGAATCCATGTATTTGAAACCACAATGCTGGAAAGAGCGCCGTCAACTGTAGTGTGAAGCAAACAAGAGTCCAAAAAAATATAAAAAAATATATGGTCTTTTGTCTGCACCATCAAGGTATATATTGACGCTTACATTGTCTGGTGATAATGTTCCCCTTTAAATTAAAGGAACTGTGTTGTGCAGTGCTGGGGGCGTATGATCTGACGTAAACAGGCTGTGCAACACCTAAACAGTCCGTGCGAAACGTAAGCTTTGACTACTAAATGAGGCACAAAGCCCTAAAAAAAGACTTTTAACAACGCCTCCAGGCAGAGAAAATTCCTTGAATATATTTTGTAATCAAATTACTCAAGTTACTCTAGGAATTGTTTCAGCTCTAAATGTGAGTAATTTCCGCTTCATCCTGTTCTGCAGCACATCGGTAGCAGTATCCTTTGTTTTTGCACTCAATGTTCATGTCTTTCATGGTGACATGTAAACGTAGTAGTAAATCCATCCATCCATTTTCTACCCCTTGTCCCTTTTTTGGGTTCGCCACCTCATCACAGGGCCAACACAGCTAGACGGACAACATTCACACTCACATTCACACACTCGGGCCAATTTAGTGTGAAATAGTAACAGGGCCTGAAGTTAACTTTTTTGGCCACCAGCCACTGTGGAAGGTGGATTTTGAAATCCACCTGCCACAGTGCTTTTTTACCAGCCAAAATTTTCTGTGCATAAATTAAAGGTGAACGACTCAGAAAATGCATAAGAATGGTTCTTGAACTTGTACAGAATACACATCAAAGTGCTGTCGATATATTAACGAACTTAATCTCATTAATGACTAGACCTAAATGGTACTTACTCGCACATATACACGTAGTCAGAGAAGGGTCTCATCTTCTTTCCAATTGCGTGTACGTTCCGAAACAGGAGCTTCGTCCTCTCCAACTGCGCTGTTTTCATTGAGGTCAGTGCCTTGACCGCAGCTGTCATCTCTGGGGGAGCCGTCTTCCCCACTTTACAGTTGATTGTTTGCAAGTGGCTTTTGAGGACTCGTGGTTCTTAATTGCCTTTAACTTTGAGTTTTTTGTCCCGATTACAAATGGGTTTGATTTCGCTTTCTCAGAGCCATACATACGGCAATCCTGACAGCATATCTCTTCTGTTGTGACGTCGTAGACCAGCCAGTCGCGAACCTTGCCATCCCTGCTTACTTTCCACTTTGTATTAAAACGTCTTTTTTTTTTTTTTTTTTTAATCGTCCTCCTCGTCCTCCTCGTCCTCCTTTTGTTGGCCTGTTAAAGCTGGCGCCGGCCTCTTCACACCAGCGATATGCCGGCACATTTTGGTTTTAAAGGGGAACATTATCACCAGACCTATGTAAGCGTCAATATATACCTTGATGGTGCAGAAAAAAGACCATATATTTTTTTAATCGATTTCTGAACTCTAAATGGGTGAATTTTGGCGAATCAAACGCCTTTCTGTTTTTTGCTCTGGTGGCGACGACGTCAGAACGTGACGTCACCGAGGAAATATAGCCACCATTTTCATTTTCTACACATTGTAAACATTGGGTCTCAGCGCTGTTATTTTCCGTTTTTTCGACAATTTTTTGGAACCTTGGAGACATCATGTCTCGTCGGTGTGTTGTCGGAGGGTGTAACAGCACTAACAGGGAGGGATTCAAGTTGCACCGAAGATGCGAAAGTGTCTGCCGCCAGACCCCCATTGAATGTGCTGTAGTGTCTTCACATTTGACCGCCGATGACAGACATGACACAGAGATGTATGGATAACCTGCAGATGCATTTGCAACGATAAAGTCAACGAAATCACAAAGGTGAGTTTTGTTGTTGACTTATGTGCTAATCAGACATATTTGGTTGCGGCGTGACTGCCTGCTAATCGATGCTAACATGCTATGCTAATCGAGGCTAACATGCTATTTACCGGCGATGACAGACATGGCACAGAAATGTATGGATAACCTGCAGATGCATTTGCAATAATAAAGTCAACGAAATCACAAAGGTGAGTTTTGTTGATGTTGACTTATGTGCTAATCAGACATATTTGGTTGCGGCGTGACTGCCTGCTAATCGATGCTAACATGCTATGCTAATCGAGGCTAACATGCTATTTACCGGCGATGACAGACATGGCACAGAGATGTATGGATAACCTGCAGATGCATTTGCAACTATATTAAGTTTCCTTCCACCCACATTTAATGCGGAAAAAAACACTTACCAATCGACCGATTCAACTTGCTCCGTTATCACAAAATGCGAAAGTCCTGATCGTTTGGTCCGCACATTTGACCGGCGATGCTAACGCAGCTATTCGGCCATGCTATGGCTATGAATAGCGTCAATAGTTATTCGCTGAATAGCTTCAGTTTCTTCTTCAATACTTTCATACTCCAACCATCTGTTTCAATACATGCGTAATCTGTTGACTCGCTTAAACCGCTGAAATCCGAGTCTGAATCCGAGCTAATGTCACTATATATTGCTGTGGTATTCCCATTGTTTGTTTACATTGGCAGCACTGTATGACGTCACAGGAAAATGGATAGTGGTTTTGAAGATAGCGAAAATAAGGCACTTTAAAGCATTATTTAGGGATATTCCGGGACCGGTAAAATTAAAAAAAAAAAATCAAAAAATACAACAAGCCACTGGAAACTGATTTTTATTGTTTTTAACCCTTTTGAAATTGTGATAATGTTCCCCTTTAAAATCCAAGAAAATAGCGTGGGGGCTTGCTTAAAACACACAACACACATAGGCTACCTGATTGGTCAACAACACACAACACTTGCTCAGTGTTGTGTTGTCTTATTGGCTACCCGCCAATGTGGCAGGTAGATTGACAGTTTCATCCGCCATTTACAATAGATACCCGCATTTGGCGTGTGGGCGGGTGCCAATTTCATGCCCTGAATAGTAATATATGTAGTCAATGTCTTTCATGGTGACATGAACACCATGGCATGTGTTGATGGTACAAAGTACCGGGATAGCGAGTTCAAAAAGGCGACTGTTCCCGGAGTGTTATCTGCTGTGCTGTTAGTGGAATGACACCTTGTTGTTGTTGTAAACGTAGTAATAAAAGACAAATCAAATCAAATCGTAATATATGTAGTCAATGTCATCATATGAGGCAACACAAATACAATGCAAATATTGCGATGCAAATACAAAATAATGACCCACAAAGAATGGTTTGACCCTATAATTGGTCCGGGTTATTGGGGGACGTTATTGGCGATGAACACTTCCTGCCCGTCCCGGCAGCCAGCCTGTTTGCCTGCTCATCGTGTTTTGTGCCTGAGCCTTTTGTCGCGGTGCCTTTTTGTTAAATTGGCACTGTAGTTTTTGGTTTTTGGGAATCATTGACAGGTTGGACAATAAAGGACTTATCACATTCACAGCTCTTGTCCTCGGCGCTTTTTGTGATCCACCACAGTAAACCACGACATATATATATAATGTCTCGCTGGTAGACACACAAGCTGCAAGAAAAAAAGGGCCGGTGTGTGGCGAGAGAGACGTGTGCATAAAGTGCTTTTTAAAGTAGAACTGCAATCTTTTTTGAATTTTGTCTATCCTTCACAGTCCTAATGAGAGAATAGAACACATAAGTTTAGGTTTTTTTTTGCATTACAAAGATTTAAAAAAAATGCTCGTAAGTGTTATTTATATCAAGCTCAACAGGTTTATTGAGTGCTTGATGATTACGTGGAGTGTGTATGCTATGTGTTTGCATGGAAAACTATGTGTGGAAATTACCATATGTAAATACCATAAAGTTTGTTGAGGTGCGTGTTGGGTGTTCAGCGTCCAAGTCCAAGGGGAAGAAGCCAGCGGGGTCCGAGGTCCGAGCGGGGGTCAAAGGCAGGAGAGAGAAGTCCGGAAGTCCAAAACGGGTGAAGGATCGGGGAGAGCAAAACAAAGACGAAAAGGGATCAGGGGAAAAAGGCACTAGGAAACAAGCAAACGAGCGAGATCAAGAGGGGAAGTCTGAGACGCGAAGCTTACTGATAGCAGAGCTACGTTCCGACGAAGAGAAGTCAGCGGCAAGGCTCTTTATGCTGTCGTCCCTCATCAAAGCCAGGTGTGTTGATTGTTGATTGCCGCCGGCTGCGGCGGAGTGTGGGCGCGGTCTGCGTGGCGAGCGCGGGGGCTTGTCCGGGGCTCACAGCAAAGCCCCTGAGCACTCCCGCAGGAGAGGGAAGCACGGAGCGCGTGTGCGCCGCAACACCTAAGTTTCTAAATCACTCCAAAAACGCATCCAAAGCTCACCAACAATACTTCATTAATGTTTTTGTGCCTGGCCTTTTGTCCCTGTGCGTTTTTCTTCTATTGGCACTGGAGTTTTTGTTTTTTTTAATCATTCACAGTATGGACATTGGCTCCAGCACCCCCCGTGACCCCGAAAGGAACAAGCGGTAGGAAATGGATGGATGGATGACAGTGTGCCCAATAGAAACGAGGCAGCCAGCCTGGCTCAAAAGAAAACTCTCCATGGCAACACTGATGTAGCTTTCACTCATTGAGAAATGTTTCTCCCTGCATCAAACCCGGTCAATGTCCTGCCCCCGAGAGCCTTATACCTCACCGTGATCGGTAGGTTAGTTGAGCTCCACACACAACACTGTAAAGTGCTATTCATACCAAATTCGCGGGCCGAACTAACATTAAACATTAATATTAAAATATTGTCTCAGGGCCTGCAATTGGCCCTTGAGTTTGAGGCCCCTGATCTAAACTGAATAATGTGAGCGTCCCGTCGGTCGTCATCGGAGCGGGAGTGGAAATATTACAGCAAGTGTTTGTTTTATTAAATTGGTTAGTTTGTATGTTTGTATGTTTACTCAGGGGACGGCGTGGCAAAGTAGGGGACGGCGTGGCGAAGTTGGTAGAGTGGCTGTGCCAGCAATCTGAGGGTTACTGGTTCAATCCCCACCTTCTACCATCCTAGGCACGTCCGTTGTGTCCTTGGGCAAGACACTTCACCCTTGCTCCTGATGGGTTCTGGTGAGCGCCTTGCATGGCAGCTCCCGTCGTCAGTGTGTGAATGTGTGTGTGAATGGGCGAATGTGGAAATACTGTCAAAGCGCTTTGGCCTCCTTAAAAAGGGGTAGAAAAGCGCTATACAAGTACAACCCATTTACCATTCTAGCGGGAACTCTCGTTCAACCCTTTTTCAATTACGCATGCACCTCGTGGTACCCTAGCCCCTCCAAAACCCTCAAATCTAGACTCCAAATATCCCAGAACAAGCTTGTCAGGTTACTTTTCGACCTCCACCCCAGATCACACCTCACTCCTACCCACTTCTCCAAAGCTGGCTGGCTCAGGGTGGAGGACAGAGTACAACAACTTGCACTGAGCCTAGTATATAACTTCAACCCTAAACTAACACCCTCCCCCTCCACATCTCACCTCCCCGGATTGTAAGTAATCAAATGTAAATAATCAAATGTATATACTTGTTCTTATGTTTTCTGAACTCACTATGTTCACTGCTCGCTGTACATATCCTACCAAGTCAGACCTTCAATGTCCATTTCTCTGATGATGCAATTGTTGATGACTGAAGTGCTGATATCAACCAACACCCCCGCCCCCCCCACATCCCACCCCCTGGATTGTAAGTATTGTAAAATAATTCAATGTACATACTCAGATGATTAACTTGTGTGATGACAGTATTATGCTGATAGTATATATTTGTACCATGTATTGATTAACGTGGACCCCGACTTAAACAAGTTGAAAAACTTATACGGGTGTTTCCATTTAGTGGTCGATTGTACGGAATATGTACTGTACCGTGCAATCTACTAATAAAAGTTTCAATCAATCAATCAATCAAAAGCATCTAGCAACGGTGCTAGTGTCATGATAAAGCTGCATTCGCCGGGTTCTTTGGGTTCCTGGATCATAATTTTTTCCCAAAGTGATCGTTGTTGGCTCTCACAAAGTCTGCTTCATTAGCATTGTTGTTGATGGGGAAGGGATCTTTGGTTCCCAGCGCGACGTTATGCGATCTCGTGACTGGCTTCGTCATTACCCCTCAAAATGGCTCGGGAATCTCCGTGAGATCGATATTATTTTGGGAACGCCTCGGGATCCACCGGGAGGAGCTGGACGAAGAGAGGGAAGTCTGGGCTTCTTTGTATAGGCTGCTGCCCCACGCCCTCCTACATCGGATAAGCGGAAGAAGATGGATGGATAATTTACAAATATCACATATATTGTGATACATTTTGTTTTTGTGATATATTACATTATATGTAATTTTTCTACCGTATTTTACATATGTTTTTTTAAAACCATTTTTGCCACGATTCCGCCATTTTTCCATCTTTTTCATGTGTCTGTTCTGTATATATGGCACCAGCAGTTTTACAAATTGATGTAACAAGTTCATTTTTCGGTGAATATTTAACACCCTAGTTCAGGTATACCTGTTGGTTCCAATTACAGCTGGTTCAAATATTTTTTTTGTATAAATTTAGTAGACCTGGGTTTGCAGACAGGTAGTGCCCAGCAGGGAGCAGTAGTGGTTTTCAGGTGCAACAGTTGTAGTCACATGAGAGGTCAAAATGTGAGAAACAGCAATCAGTAAAACCTCAACCACAAAATCAATGTGTTGTAAAATGCATACCTAAAATTAAGCATTCTCATTTTTGTAAAGGACGATTTTATTGTTACAGATTGTGCAAGTGTGCCTATTACTGTGGCCAATGAGTGCATGCATGCCATGTGTGTGTTCGTGTGTGTGCAGTCAGAAGAGCGACAGTACAGTGAGCAGCAGTCGGGTCAAGAGTTTCCCAGTCTTTTCTGCTTAATGAAAAGACATTTTGACTCGTGGATGCGACAAAAGAGAGCAACTTGAAAAGCAAACCTCAAGTCCTTCCATTCTCTCGCCAGTCGTGAGGACTTGAAGGCCTGACCCTTCAGCAGGATTCCACTGCTGCCAAACACAGGAAGAGGAAATGTAATAATGGCAAATAAGCCAAGAATCGCTTTGTCACGTGGGAGAAGACTCATTAAACCTTTTCAAGAAGAATCATGAGACTGAGCAAATCCCGTCAGGTACAGCCTGCAGTTTTAACGTTTCGGGAAATTCTCCCGAAGATCAGATTAACATTTTTTGACATTTTGCTTTAAAAACAGACCAAATTACTTTTTTTGTTTTGGCTAACATGATTACAGGCACCAAGGGACATTTTTTGTTCGTGGTTGTAAGAATCATCTGAATCAGTTGGACTGAAAACATCTCTTGCACATGACCGCCAATCGAGCATCTTGATCTTACTACAATGAAACTTCATGAACAAAAAGATGGATTTTTGAACTATAAAAAAGTGATCGTTTTCAGTATTTAGCTGAAAGATGACAGTTTAAGGTTCTGCTGCATTCCATATGTACTGGGAAGTCGCTATTTTCTTGTTTCTCGTCACAAGTTTTAACTGTAACACCTCCAAGTAGGGCTGGGCGAAATATCGATATAAATGATATATCGCGGGTATGTCTCTGTACGATATAGAAAATGACTATATCGTAATATTCGAGTATACGTTCTCACACAGTTGCTTTTAGCTCCGGGCATTACACGACAGGCGTTTCTCAGTCCTTCTTGTCGCTTCTTCTCACAGAGACATAAAACAAGCCCGCCTTCTTACATACGACACATACTGCCGCGCGTCGAGCATCATACGCTCTCGCCGAGCAGAGAGGTAGCAGCATGGCTAACGTTAGCTGAGGCAGGTGGCGCAAGCAGAGCGGAGCGGAGCAAGTTGAGTGACATTACAAGAGAGAGAAGGTGCAAAACTGATCACAAATGGAGGTAAAACAATTAATGACCAAAAAAACAGCAGGGGATCCATAATCTGGCGGTGGTTTGGCTTCAAGCGGGAAGATATCCAGCAGACAACAGCAATATGCAAAGTATGCAGCAGGAGTGCTACCACAAAAAGGTAGTAACACTACTAATTAGTTCTTTCGTTCAAAAAGTCATCCGTGAGAGAATGAAGAGTATTTAATAAATACAGTTTTGGTCAATTGACTTAGTTGTGATTTCCCTCTGTGCATGAAAGTTTAAAAGTAGCATATATTAATGCAGTATGAAGAAGAATGTTTTAATGTAGACACATAGAATCATCATACTGCTGTGATTATATGCACCAAGTGTTCATTCAAGTCTAAGGAAAAATATCGAGATATATATATACTATATCCCGAAATGGCATAAAAATATTGCGATGTTAATAAAAGCCAATATCGCCGAGCCCTATCCCCAAGTCAGAGAGTCTTATGGCTGTGTTAAGAATAATAGAAGCTTCTTAATTAATTCATTACGAATTTATTGATACCATTACCAAATAGTGTTGTCCCGATACCAATATTTTGGTACCGGTACCGATACCAAAATTTATTCAATATTTTCGATACATTTCTAAATAAAGGGGACGACAAAAAAATTGCTTTATCGGCTTTATTTTGACAAAAAAATCTTTAGGTACATAAAACATTTGTTTCTTCTTGCAAGTTTGTTCTTAAAATTGTGGACATACAAGACAACATGTCTCTTAGTAGTAAGTAAGCAAACAAAGGCTCTTAATTTAGTCTGCTGGCATATGTAGTAACATATTATTTTGTCAACATTATCAAGGACAAGTGGTAGAAAATTAATTATTAATCAATCAATCACTCAATCAATCAATGATTATTTATATAGCCCGAAATCACTAGTGTCTCAAAGGGCTGCACAAACCACAACTCAAACCACAACACAAACCACAATGACATCCTCGGTAGGCCCACATAAGGGCAAGGAAAACTCACACCCAGTGGGACGTCGGTGACAATGATGACTATGAGAAACCTTGGAGAGGACCGCATATGTGGGCAACCCCCCCCCCCCCCCCCCACCCCCCCCCCCCCGGGGAACTGTTCTGTCAAGGGGCAGCACGGTGTAACAGGGGTTAGTGCGTCTGCCTAACGATGCGAAGGTCCTGGGTTCGATCCCATGCTCAGGGTCATTCTGTGTGGAGTTTGCATGTTCTCCCAGTGACTGCGTGGGTTCCCTCCGGGTACTCCGGCTTCTTCCCATCGCCAAATACATGCACCTGGGGATAGGTTGATTGGCAACACTAAAGTGGCCCTAGTGTGTGAATGTGTGTGTGAATGTTGTCTGTCTATCTCTGTTGGCCCTGCGATGAGGTGGCCAAAATGCAGCTGAGATAGGCTCCAGCACCCACCTGCACCCTGAAAGGGACAAGCGGTAAAAAAATGGATGGATGGATGTTCTATCTACACTTCTGTTAAATTGTAATAATCATTTATTCTTCTGTTGTTTGGATGTTTTACATTAGTTTTGGATGATACCAAAAAATTGGGTATCAATCCGATACCAAGTCATTCTAGGATCATACATTGGTCATATTCAAAGTAATAATGTATCCAGGGACATATTTCCTGAGTTTATAAACATAATATACATTAAAAAAAACCGAAAGAAGATATGATGCCAAAAAATATTGACGTAATCATAGTAGTATTGGCTAGATACGTGCCTGTACTTGGTATCATTACAGTGGATGTTAAGTGTAAATCCACCAATGGCATTTGTTGACATTTTGACACCGGTCAGCTACGGTGTGTAGTAAAGCATGTTTAGCTAATCCTCGTCCTGCAGGGATGATACTTGTAAGAAATTACTTTATCTGTTGCCATGGAGGTGAGGATTAGTGATTTAGAAGTAGCTAAAATACTGCAGACTCGGGCTGGACTTTAGCTTCTAGCTAGCTAGCCTAGTCTTAAAGCACCTCTTCCGGTGGGCGTTTCAGTGTTATAACTCCACCTTTATCGTTAGTTTTTAAGCAAAAAGGCATCCGCTCTCCCATTTCTGTCTACACACTGTGTCTAAGTACTTTGTTATTGTACGCTACAGAATTGGCTTGTGTGCTCGTAAACCAGCAATGACACAACGTGAAGACAACGGGGGCGCAGGGGCGTGGCGGACCAGTACTTTTCAGAGTCGGTATAGTACAGAATATGATTCATTAGTATCGCAGTACTGTACTAGTACTGGTATACCGTACAGCCCTACTACCGGTATTCCTTATCAATACTCATCGGTAATCTAATCAGTGCTATATTCACAGCAATTTGGTGTATATAAAGATGTGAAAGGATGTTAAAAGATACATTTTTTAATACCACTATGTCTTGGCGTGGGCTCGAACCCGCTTTTAACTTACAAGAAAGGAACACTAGCAACATCATGTAATATCTCACAGCGAGGAAGTCTTTTCTTTAACATGTGCTTTAAGCAAGTCAAGCAGTGCAAGGTTGAACAAAGCCTGCCAATATGTCTGCCGGCAATATGTTATGGGATATTTTAGCACAAAATCCAAAAACCTCCATATTGAACCCTGCAAAGTATTTATACATTAAGTATGATACTTACTATGCAGCAGCTGTTTGATTGTAATGGGCATCTACACTGTATTTGATAGTCCTATTTGGAGGTGTAAAATCGCCAATGTTAACATGTAGCATCTATATGCTGAATTCAATGTAAATTAGCATTGAGCTAATGCATTTGTTATATACAGTACAGGCTAAAAATTTGGACACACTTTCCCATTCAATGGGTTTTCTCTATTTTCATGACTTTTTACATTGTAGATTGTCACTGAAGGCATAAAACTATGAATGAACACATGTGGGGTTATGTACTTAACAAAAAAAAGGTGAAATAACTGAAAACATGTTTTATATTCTAGTTTTTTCAAAATAGCCACCCATTGCTCTGATTACTGCTTTGCACACTCTTGGTATTTTCTCGATGAGCTTCAAGAGGTAGTCACCAAAAAGGGTTTTCACTTCACAGGTGTCATAGATTTAATGCCGACAGTGATAATGTACAATGTAAATAGTCATGAAAAAACATTGAAATGAGAAGGTGTGTCCAAACTTTTGGCCTGTACTCTATATATATATATATATATATATATATATATATATATATATATATATATGTACAAACCCCGTTTCCATATGAGTTGGGAAATTGTGTTAGATGTAAATATAAACGGAATACAATGATTTGCAAATAATTTTCAACCCATATTCAGTTGAATATGCTACAAAGACAACATATTTGATGTTCAAACTGATAAACATTTTTTTTGTGTGCAAAAAAATCAGTAACTTTAGAATTTGATGCCAGCAAGACGTGACGAAGAAGTTGGGAAAGGTGGCAATAAATACTGATAAAGTTGAGGAATGCTCATCAAACACTTATTTGGAACATCCCTCAGGTGTGCAGGCTAATTGGGAACAAGTGAGTGCCATGATTGGGTATAAAAACAGCTTCCCAAAAAATGCTCAGTCTTTCACAAGAACGGATAGGGCGAAGTACACCCCTTTGTCCATAACTGTGTGAGCAAATAGTCAAACAGTTTAAGAACAAAGTTTCTCAAAGTGCAATTGCAAGCAATTTAGGGATTTCAAAACCTATGGTCTATAATATCTTCAAAAGGTTCAGTGAATCTGGAGAAATCACTCCACGTAAGCGGCATGGCCGGAAACCAACATTGAATGACCGTGACCTCCGATCTCAGACGGCACTGTATCAAAAACAGACATCAATCTCTAAAGAATATCACCATATGGCCTCAGGAACACTTCAGAAAACCACTGTTACTAAATACAGTTTGTCGCTACATCTGTAAGTGCAAGTTAAAGCTTTACTTTGCAAAGCGAAAGCCATTTATCAACAACATCCAGAGACTTCTCTGGTCCGAGATCATCTAAGATGGACTGATGCAAAGTGGAAAAGTGTTCTGTGGTCTGACCAGTCCCCATTTCTAATTAGTTTTTGGAAATACTCGACATCATGTAATCCGGACCAAAGGGGAAGCGAACCATCCAGACTGTTATCGACGCAAAGTTCAAAAGCCAGCATCTGTGATGGTATGAGGGTGTATTAGTGCCCAAGGCATGGGTAACTTACACATCTGTGAAGGCACCTTTAATGCTGAAAAGTACATACAGGTTTTGGAAAAATAAATACTGCCATCTAAGCGCCGTCTTTTTCATGGACGTCCCTGCTTATTTCAGCAAGACAATGCCAAGCCACATTCAGCACGTGTTACAACAGCTTGGCTTCGTAAAAAAAAGAGTGTGGGTACTTTCCTGGCCCGCCTGCAGTTCAAACCTGTCTCCCATCGAAAATGTGTGGCGCATTATGAAGCGTAAAATACAACAGCGGAGACCCCGGACTGTTGAACGACTGAAGCTCTACATAAAACAAGAATTGGAACGAATTCCACTTTCAAAGCTTCAACAATTAGTTTCTTTAGTTCCCAAACTAAAAGAAAAGGTGATGTAACACAGTGGTGAACATGACCTTTCTCAACTACTTTGGCACGTGTTGCAGCCATGAAATTCTAAGTTAATGATTATTTGCACAAAAAAAATAAAGTTTACGAGTTTGAACATCAACTATCTTGTCTTTGTAGTGCATTCAATTGAATATGGGTTGAAAATGATTTGCAAATCATTGTATGCCATTTATATTTACATCTAACACAATTTCCCAACTCATATGGAAACAGGGTTTGTGTATATATATATATATATATATATATATATATATATATATATATATATATATATATATATATATATATATATATATATATATCTCATTTAGGTTACATTTCTATACTTGATTTTGATACATTCAGTTTTACTTTGCTTTAAACAAAAACTCTTAAAAAGGACCTTGACTTGGATCATCATTGACAATCTGTTATATATCTGCTAAGCCTGCAAGTAAAGTGGTGATGTTTGCGGGAGCAAAACAGTATCAGTAACTTATATCAGCTGAGTTAGTAACGCAACTACTTTGAGACAAATATTGCATTTAGTCTTTTTTGTTAAGTGAGCCGACACATTTAAAAGTTTCGCATTCAACTAGATGCAAGCAGGTATTATGTCGGTGGTCTGGAGAAAAATTACAAACAGCCGTATAATTTGTGTGTAACCTTAGCTGTTTTCCTATACCAAAAAGTATTCGTTCTTGGTATACATCCCCTCTGGAGTCAGGCCCGGAGTTGGGGCACGATGGCGAGCGCCTGGTGGCCGGGCCTGTCCCCATGGGGCCCGGCCGGGCACAGCCCGAAGAGGCAACGTGGGTCATCCCTCCAATGGGCTCACCACTCATAGGAGGGGCCATAGAGGTCGGGTGCATTGTGAGCTGGGCGGAAGCCGAAAGCAGGACACTTGGCGGTCTAATCCTTGGCTACATAAGCTAGCTCTTGGGACGTGGATCGTCACCTCACTGGGGGTAAGGAGCCTGAGCTAGTGCGCGAAGTAGAGAAAGTTCCGGCAGGATATAGTCGGCTCTGGAACCAGTTCTCTCGAGAGGGGCTGGACTCTCTTCCACTTTGGCGTTGCCGGCAGTGAGAGGCGACGGGCTGGGGTGGCAATTCTTACTGCCCCCCAGCTCAAAGCCTGCACGTTGGAGTTCAACCCAGTGGACGAGAGGGTAGCTTCCCTCCGCCTTTGGGTGGGGGGACGGGTCCTGACTGTAGTTTGTGCTTACGCACCAAACTGCAGTTCAGAGTACCCACCCTTTTTGGATACACTCGAGGGAGTACTGGAAAGTGCTCCCCCGGGTGATTCCCATGTCCTACTGGGGGACTTCAGCGCTCATGTTGGCAACGACAGTGAAACGTGGAGAGGCGTGATTGGGAAGAATGGCTGAACCAGAGTGGTGTTTTGTTATTGAACTTTTGTGGTCGTCACAGATTGTCCATAACAAACACAATGTTCAATGGCTGAACCCGAGTGGTGTTTTGTTATTGGACTTTTGTGCTCTTCCCAGATTGTCCATAAACAAAAAACAATGTTCAAACATAAGGGTGTCCATATGTGCACTTGGCACCAGGACACCCTAGGCTGCAGATCCATGATCGACTTTGTAGTTTTGGACACTCGGGTGAAGAGAGGGGCAGAGCTCTCTACCGATCACCACCTGGTGGTGAGTTGGCTGCGATGGTGGGGGAGGATGCCGGACAGACCTGGCAGGCCCAAGCGCATTGTGAGGGTCTGCTGGAAACGTCTGGCCGGGTCTCCTGTCAGAGAGAGTTTCAATTCCCACCTGCGTAATAACTTTGAACATGTCACGAGGGAGGAGCTGGACATTGAGTCCGAGTGGACCATGTTCCGCACCTCTATTGTCGAGGTGGCTGACTGGAGCTGTGGCCGTAAAGTAGTTGGTACCTGTCGTGGCGGTAATCCCAAAACCTGTTGGTGGACACCAGCAGTGAGGGATGCCGTCAACCTGAAGAAGGAGCCCTATCGGGTTCTTTTGACTCATAGGACTCCCTGAACAATCAGTGTCAGAGCTTGGTACGCATTGCCGGCAGTAAGTCGGACATGTTTCCAGTGAGGGTTGGACAGAATTTCTAGGCGCAGTCAAGACATTGAGGGGTTCCGGTTTTTGGTGGTCGCGGGATCCGGTCTCTGCTTTTTGCAGATGATGTGGTCCTGATGGCTTCATCTGACTGGGATCTTCAGCTCTCACTGGATCGGTTCGCAGCTGGAATGAGAATCGGCACCTCCAAATCCGAGTCCATGGTTCTTTCCCCGAAAAGGCTGGAGTACCACCTCCGGGTTGGGGAGGAGACCCTTCCCCAAGTAGAGGAGTTCAAGTACCTAGGAGTCTTGTTCACGAGTGAGGGAAGAGTGAATCGTGAGATCGACAGGTGGATTGGTGCGGCGTCTTCAATAATGCGGACGTTGTATCGATCCGTTGTGGTGAAGAAGGAGCTAAGCCAGAAGGCAAAGCTCTCAATTTACCGGTCGATCTACGTTCCCATCCTCACCTATGGTCATGAACTTTGGGTCTTGACCGAAAGGACAAGATCACGGGTACAAGCGGCCGAAATGAGTTTCCTCCGCCGTGTGGCAGGGCTCACCCTTAGAGATAGGGTGAGAAGCTCTGCCATCCGGGAGGGGCTCAAAGTAAAGCCGCTGCTCCTCTACATCGAGAGGAGCCAGGTGAGGTGGTTAGGGCATCTGGTCAGAATGCCACCCGAACGCCTCCCTAGGGAGGTGTTTAGGGCACGTCCAACCGGTAGGAGGCCACGAGGAAGACCCAGGACACGTTGGGAAGACTATGTCTCCCGGCTGGCTTGGGAACGCCTTGGGATCCCCCAGGAAGAGCTGCACGAAGTTGCTGGAGAGAGGGAAGTCTGGGCCTCCCTGCTTAGGCTGCTGCCCCCGCGACCCAACCTCGGATAAGCGGAAGAAGATGAAGATGGATGGTATACATCCTTCTGCACGTATTGTAAAGTAAGAAACGATTAAGCCCAAGTGTTGCATTTTGATATCTTAGTTTGTTGGTGGGTGTTTTAGAAGATGGGCGAGAATAATGGAGGCATTTCAAAGTCTCAGAAGTCTGCCAGATGGTTCAGATTAGTGGAAAAGAAATCTGCGAATGTTGTATATTTGTTGTAAAAGTTGGATTGTTCGGTGGGATTTTCGACAGCCCATGTCAGTCCTGCAGACCAAATGGTCCTTGAGGCCCTCGGCATGTTGCCTCCTTGAAGTCTTACTTTGTGCCAACACAATAAAGAAAACTAAAAAGACTTTGGGAATCTTGTCAGAAGGCTGCGCTCTAGACTTTGTGTCTTTCTTTGGATTTTCTGATTAATCGTCTGCTTCTTAATGGATTTGGCAACGTGGAAGCGAGAGATCAACTGGGGGAGATTTGGATTGCAGTTATTGTCTCTTTTCTGAAAATAATTTGATTATCGGATTGAAGCGATTTGGGTGTTAAGAAACATCTGGAGAAGAGAGCAAGCAATCCCCAACATGAATCCCCATGACGCAATGTCGATTCCAAAAAAAGAAATAAAAAAACTTTGAACGTGTGATAATTTATAAAACAATAACAGCTTGTGTCATCACAAGAGCGACAATGAAAGGAAATCTTAACAATCTTATTCAGCACTGGAGGCTCGTATCAGGGAGCTTAGCGGATGAAGTCAACCACGTAAAAATAAGACATGATCACAGGTTTCTGTCTTTGTTAGCTTACTCAAAGCCACGGAGAACGGAGGAGAATGCATGTCCTCTGCCCCGCTGTTTCAAGCTTGTTTAAAGAAAGGCGTCTACAAATGTGGGCTGTTTTCTCTCTGCTGCGGTCAGCGCAATGATCCCAATGTCGGCAGCTCACAAGGGACCTTCATGGGCCGCCATGACGGCGTTGGAGAGGGATTAAATGCAGCAAAGTGGAGCAAAAGAATACAAAGTCTTCTCGGCTGAGTTGCTTCTCTTTGTGCCTGGTAAACACCCTGTTTTCAGTACCAACTCCCCCCACACCCTAGGAAAAAAAAAATGCTAGTGCAGAAAAAATAAGCATAAAAGCATCAAAGAGTGCGGTCCCTCAAGTCGGCCACACGGCTTCAACGCTTTCATGTTTCCCACCTCACAGCTGTTTGCTGCACGCACGACCTTCTACCTGCAGGCAAGCTTTGTTCTCACCAGCATGAGAACAAGGTTAATATAACGTTGCTATAGTTGGAACACTCAATTTTTAAATCTGATAATCCATATATTGAACTACTCAAAATGTGTATTGGACCATCCGACAAACCTTTTTTTTTACTATGCTCCCATGGCAAAGATGACAGTGTTTGAGTAACAGGACTGAAAGGAGTGAGTTTTTAGCACAGAATACATGAAATCTAACTAATGCTAATATCCTGTTGACACTAAGCACAATAGTGAATTGTGTGATTGTGGTTGTACAAACCCATTTTCCATATGAGTTGGGAAATTGTGCTATGTGTAAATATAAACGGAATACAAAGATTTGAAAATCTTTTTCAACCCATATTTAATGTTCAAACTCATAAACTTTATTTTTTTTGCAAATAATAATTAACTTAGAATTTCATGGCTGCAACACGTGCCAATGTAGTTGGGAAAGGGCATGTTCACTCACTGTGTTACATCACCTTTTCTTTTAACAACACTCAATAAATGTTTGGGAACTGAGGAAACTAATTGTTGAAGCTTTGAAAGTGGAATTCTTTCCAGCTCTTTTTTTATGTAGAGCTTCAGTCGCTCAACAGTACGGGTCTCCGATGTCGTATTTTTCGCATCATAATGCGCCACACTATTTCGATGGGAGACAGGTCTTGACTGCAGGCGGGCCAGGAAAGTACCCGCTCTTTTTATTACGAAGCTACGCCGTTGTAACACGTGCTGAATGTGGCTTGGCATTGTCTTGCTGAAATAAGCAGGGGCGTCCATGAAAAAGACGGCACTTAGATGGCAGCATATATTGTTCCAAAACCTGTATGTACATTTCAGCATTAATGGTGCCTTCACAGATGTGTAAGTTACCCATGCCTTGGGAACTAATGCACCCCCATACTATCACAGATGCTGGCTTTTGAAATTTGCATCGATAACAGTCTGGATGGTTCACTTCCCCTTTGGTCTGGATGACACAATGTCGAATATTTCCAAAAACTATTTGAAATGTGGACTCGTCAGACCACAGAACACTTTTCCACTTTGCATCAGTCCATCTTAGATGATCTCGGGCCCAGAGAAGCCGGCGGCGTTTCTGCATGTTGTTGATAAATGGCTTTCGTTTTGCATAGTAGAGCTTTAACTTGGACTTACAGATGTAGCGACAACCTGTATTTAGTGACAGTGGTTTTCTGAAGTGTTTTTGAGGCCATGTGGTGATATCCTTTAGAGATTGATGTCGGTTTTTGATACAGTGCCGTCTGAGGGATCCAAGGTCACAGTCATTCAATGTTGGTTTCCGGCCATGCCGCTTCCGTGGAGTGATTTCTCCAGATTCTCTGAAACTTTTGATGATATTATGGACCGTAGATGTTGAAATCCTTAAATTTCTTGAAATTGCACTTTGAGAAACGTTGTTCTTAAACTGTTTGACTACTTGCTCATGCAGTTGTGGACAAAGGGGTGTACTTCGCTCCATCCTTTCTTGTGAAAGAATGAGCATTTTTGGGAAGCTGTTTTTATACCCAATCATGGCACCCACCTGTTCTTAATTAGCCTGCACACCTGAGGGATGTTCCAAATAAGTGTTTGATGAGCATTCCTCAACATTATCAGTATCTATTGCCCTCTTTCCCAACTTCTTTGATTATTCGCAAAAAAATATTTTTTCTATAAGTTTGAACATTAAATATGTTGTCTTTGTGGCATATTCAACTAAATATGGTGTTGTGTTTTTTGGTTTGTTCCTGCCTTCTCCTTGTCTGAACCGTTTTTTTAGTGATTCGTCCTCGGCGAGGGGCGGACCTTGTGGCGCACCTGCGTACAATTAGCTCACCTGTATTTAGGCTCGTCACTCTCAGCTTGACCTTGCCGGTTATTGTTTCCTGAACCCCGCACGTACATGTGCCTGCTTCGACTCATCTGTCCTGGTACGTTGCCTTTTCTTCAATCCTGTTAATCTTGATCTTGTTGTGTTTTGTTTCCTAGCCACCTTGTTTTAAAGAGGACTTTTGCTGCGCTTAGTGCGTCCTCGCTTTTTTCCTGCCGACCACTGAAGAAACTGTTTTGTTAATATTAATGGTGTGCACTTCTGCCCCCATCGCCTTTTTTACCCCTTTTGGACTTATTAAATGTTTCCTTTTTTGTACATCTACCTTACCTTCTTTCTCTGGATCCTGGGGTCCACCATTGAACACTTCTTAACATATGGGTTGAAAATTATTTTCAAATCATTGTATTCCATTTAGATTTACATGTAACACAATTCCCCAACTCATATGGAAACGGGGTTTGTAAAATAAAACAAAAACATACTAGGGAGTAGAGATTTTAACCCCCTTTCTGCAGTTAGAGTTGCAATTTCATGGAATTAGTGTTGTCCCGATACCAAATATATTTCGATACTTTTCGGTACTTTTCTAAATAAAGGGGACCACAAAAAAATTGCATTGCTGGCTTTATTTTAACAGGCGTTTGGGACATGGTGGTGCGCGACTAGTTCGTTGTGGAGGTGGTATAGTATCGAAAATGATTCATTGGTATCGCGGTACTATACTAATACCGGTATACATGGTATGTACAAAAAAAATATGATTTGAATGATGACTTCCTGTACACAATGTGACTTGTGGAATATTTTAAATTTTTCTCAGGGAGTAATGTTTTAGGGTTACAGGACTGAGTAAAAATTCAGCATGGGTATTGTTTACATTATAACTGATACTAGTACCAAATAGGTACCGGTGCTTTAAAAACAATTCCAGTGCTTAAATGTTTCCCAAACCATACATTTTCTACCGCTTGTCCCTTTTGGGGTCGCGGGAGGTGCTGGAGCCTATCCCAGCTGCATTCTGGCGGAAGACAAGGTACACCTTGGACAAGTCGCCATCTCTTTACAGGGCCCTGCCCGAACCTTTAAAAATTGACCCAATTTATGTAAAAAAAAAAATATATGGATTTTTATAATGGAATTGTGTGATGTGACATTGAGTTTTATAACTTAAATTAAAAGAAAGTTAAATATCTAAAAAATAAGAACTAAAATCTTCAACAAATTGTCGTAGGTATTGCAGCAATACAGAACATAGAGATTGTGCTCAAAACTCAAACTCATCTAATGTACTAGTCAAAGTTTGTTGTTGACGAACCCCAATATGCAGAGAAGGAGGCAGGCATAGAGTGAGGAAACTTGATTTTAATTTAGAATACTAGAACTAGAACAAACAAAAGGTACAAACAAAAAGCGTGCACGTGGGCGGATAACAAACAAAAAGAGCTATGAACAAACAGAACTGGAAGCAGGGAACAAAAGCCAGTGAGCTACAAATAGCTAACAAAATATAGCTTACCACTACGCTGCACAGATACGACAAGAGCGACAAGAAGTGACATCGACAATCCACGACACGACAGGTAGCAACGACACAAGAGCGACAATAATCCAGCACTCACTGGAGGACCGAAGCAGGTAAAATAGTAGCGGGCTGATTGACTACAGGTGTGGCCAGGTGCCAATCAGCTGCATCTGAGGGAAAACAGCACACAGGGAGACAAACAGGAAGCTGAACCAAAATAACTGCTGAACGACCTAAGGACAGGAAATACTAAACACACACAGAGGAAAACTAAGACACCAACAAACTCTCAGTGGCAAGCCTGACAGTACTAAAATTATGTGGTGTATTCTGTACATATGTTGCATCATCTACAACAAACCTTATGAATTTGAACTTATTTCATAAATCCCACATAAAGTTATAGGGGGATACATATTGTTTCACAATATAATGTTAAACCCGATCGACATCCATTGCTTTCGGTCTCCCCTAGAGTGGGCGTTGCCCACATATGCGTCTCCTCCAAGGTTTCTAATAGTCGTTGTCAACGATGTACTACTGGGGTGAGTTTTTCCTTGCGATTATGTGAGCTCTGTACAGCGGATGTCGTTGTGGCTTGTGCAGCCCTTTGAGACACTTGTGATTTAGGGCTATACAAATAAACATTGATTGATTGATTTGTTTAATACGCACCCAGAAAATAAGAGGTTATTTTAAATTCTTCTACCTCTGCACTTTTTCCTAAACTGTGAATGTTACAGAATATAAGTGTGATTTATTTTTTTAATACTGTCAACCAGTTTTGCCGTTAACTTACTTTTTGTGTCTTTTTAAGTATTAAAATCAGAAAGGGCGCATATTTTTATTTTTTTTACCTACTGCCCGGTTTGCTTGTTTTTTCAATGTATCGATTATCGCTTTCCGCCTGTGTTTTTTTTATTTTTATATTTGTTGGGTCAAATTTCCATTCCCGTTTAATGTCTTTTTATTGGTCGTAAATTTTGATTCGCCGAAAATTGTCTCAATGACAAATACTGCCTCAGTGTGTATGCACTGAGACAAGTTTACCGTGAGGGGCTGTCAAAAGAAAGACTTGATGGTAAACACTAAGGTGAGTGTCAAGTCAACCTTTTTAACTTCATCCTGTGCCAGGTCTCCAGTAAATGACTTGTTTTAGTCTTTGTGAGTCAATGGAAACTTAACTTTTATCTTCTGCTGTATCCGCATCGTTCCAGGATAGAGACAGGCTCGCTATTAGCTGCAAGCTAACCAGCAACCGACCAGACTCCTCCACCCCAAAAACCTACTTTTTAAAATTTGTTTAATTTTTTTTTTTAATAAATGAAGTAACGTTTACGAAAACCTTTTTTTTCAAAACACAATATAGAATGTGAGATACAACAGGATAATGCATCCATTTATCATTTGTTTTCAAAACGCTTACAAAAAAGTGGGACCCCAAAAATGTACTGTGGAACCCCATTTTTATTGCTTGATGGGGTCCCTGGAACCCCATTTTGAAAATTCCTAGCACCAACGCTGCTGTCGACAGAAGAGAAAAAATGCTTTATTTAAATAAATATATCATTTTAAAGCAAGTTCGCGTATCATTGGCATAATTTTCACCTAGTCTCGGCCTTGGCGTGCTGCCCGCCTTAGCAGCATACATGTGTCCTCTTTTTGGGATTTCACAATTTGGTCAGCCTAGCTAAGGTTAGGGAGAAAGATTAAGGACTAGCCAATCAGAGGCAATATAGGGCGGGTCATCTAAACTACTAAGCAAAATCATAACAGTCACGCACTCATGTCACATGACGATGAGGGAGTCAGAGACAGAGGGACGCTTCAAACTGACCTCTCAAATAAAAACGTATTTGAAGATGGCAGAGAGATAGATCCTCTTCGCGCAGGTTAGATTTTTCCTTTAGTGATGAAGACGACGTGCAGGAAACCCACAATAATACGTGTTCGGCCATATTTAGACAAATGTATGCTTTTACAGGAAACCATGCCCAAAACCTTAGTTTACTTAGTGTTATGATCTGGTCCCAGGATCATCGTTTATTTTGGGTTTTGGTTCACTTGTGGTTTAAGTTCTTTTACAGCACCGCTGTTTTGTGTTTCTTGGTTGTCATGGGTGCTGATTGTTTTCTCCTGCCTCTGATTAGTTCAGAGAGCTATTTAGTCCTGGTTTTCCCCTCACTCAGTCTGGTGCTTTTGTTTGCTTTACGCAACTATGTTACGTTTATCCCTTGTGTGTCTCGAGCTCAGCCTTGCCTTATGCGTTCCGTGTTGGCTATTCTGTTAGCTCCCAGTGCTATAGGCATTCCCTAAGTGCTCGGCATGCTCTCTTTGTGTTTGCTTGTTTTGTTCGTTTTTGTTTTTTTGCCTGATTTATGGACATTTAATCATTCTCTTACGTCCGGAGTTCCTACTGCATCTCAGAAGAACAATCCGCGCATCATGATGCTTCCTCATCCTCGTTGCACTTAGATTTAATCGAGAGAAACTTGTAGCTTAGCTTACTAAATTTTCCAAGTAGCTTTCCCACCACTGCTTATATTTAGGATCAACAATATACGTTTCTGGATCATAATTTTCCCAAAGTAATTGTTGTTGGCTCTCACAAAGTCTCATTGTTGTTGGTAGGGAAGGACTCTGCGGTTTCTACCCCTATGTTATGCGATCACATGACTGGTGAGCTCATTATCTCTCAAAATGGCTTGGGAATCTCCGAGAGATTGATATTATTTTGATCATATCTATTTATTCGCAGACTTAGTAAGTCTTCAAGTGTCATAAACCAGATATATATGATAATAGCTTGGAGAGGCAACTTTTTTTTTAACTTTACTGCTACTTTAACATGACACATAGGCCCGCCCCCTCTGAAGTCACAAAGAACTGCCATTGCGACATCTAGAGAATACATTTAGAACAGCAATCTCTATCAATCAAAAATTTCAGCTCATTTGCATACTTAGCAAACTCATCTCATGGGTTGGATAAAACCTGTTTGTGGGCCGGTTCGGGCCCGCGAGCAGTATGTTTGAGACCGCTGATTTAGCCGGACTTCAAAGCGGCAGAGTGAGCTGCTCACAGGGACTCTGACCTCGTTGTTTGAGGATACATGTGAAATAACCTTAAAGGGGAACATTATCACCAGGCCTATGTAAGCATCAATATATACCTTGATGTTGCAGAAAAAAAGACTATAAGTTTTTTTAACCGATTTCGGAACTCTAAAAGGGTGAATTTGGCGATTGAAACACCTTTCAATTGTTCGCTGTCGGAGCAATGACCTTTCACCTGTGACGTCACAACAGGAAGCAATCCGCCATTTTCTCAAAATCATTACACACACCAAGTCAAATCAGCTCTGTTATTTTCAGGTTTTTTGACTGTTTTCCGTACCTTTGGAGACATCATGCCTTGTCGGTGTGTTGTCGGAGGGTGTAACAACACGAACAGGGACGGATTCAAGTTGACTTACGTGGAGTGTGCTAATCAGACATATCAATGGTAACGGCATGCTAATCGATGCTAACATGCTGTTTAGGCTAGCTGTATGTACATATTGCATCATTATGCCTCATTTGTAGCTATATTTGCATCCAGCCTTTCCCTCCACCCACATTTAATGCCAAACAAACACATACCAATCGACGGATTCAAGTTGCACCAGTGGTCAAAAGATGCGAAAGTCCCTCTTTTGTTCTGTTCTGTCGTAGCATCACTACCGAAGATAGCGATGCTACGACAGAGATGTGTGGATATCCTGCGACACTCAAAGCAGATGCATTTCCAACGATAAAGTCAACGAAATCACAAAGGTGAGTTTTGTTGATGTTATTGACTTATGTGCTAATCAGACATATTTGCTCATGGCATGACTGCCAGCTAATTGATGCTAACATGATATTTAGGCTAGCTGTATGTACATTTGTAGCTAAATTTGCATCCAGCCTTTCCCTACACCCACATTTAATGCCAAACAAATACATACCAATCAGTGGTCAAAAGATGCGAAAGTCCCTCTTTTGTTCTGTTCTGTCGTAGCATCACTACCGAAGATAGCGATGCTACGACAGAGATGTGTGGATATCCTGCGACACTCAAAGCAGATGCATTTCCAACGATAAAGTCAACGAAATCACAAAGGTGAGTTTTGTTGATGTTATTGACTTATGTGCTAATCAGACATATTTGCTCATGGCATGACTGCCAGCTAATTGATGCTAACATGCTATTTAGGCTAGCTGTATGTACATTTGTAGCTAAATTTGCATCCAGCCTTTCCCTACACCCACATTTAATGCCAAACAAACACATACCAATCAGTGGTCAAAAGATGCGAAAGTCCCTCTTTTGTTCTGTTCTGTCGTAGCATCACTACCAAAGATAGCGATGCTATGACAGAGATGTGTGGATATCCTGCGACACTCAAAGCAGATGCATTTCCAACGATAAAGTCAACGAAATCACAAAGGTGAGTTTTGTTGATGTTATTGACTTATGTGCTAATCAGACATATTTGCTCATGGCATGACTGCCAGCTAATTGATGCTAACATGCTATTTAGGCTAGCTGTATGTACATTTGTAGCTAAATTTGCATCCAGCCTTTCCCTACACCCACATTTAATGCCAAACAAATACATACCAATCGTTGGTTGGAAGGTGATCGCCGAATTTGTCCTTGCTTCCTCCTGTTCCGCTGTCTGTCCTGATATGGCTCAATAGCTTCAGTTTGTTCTTCAATTTCGTTTTTACTATCTGCTTCCACCCTCCAACCATCCGTTTCAATTCATGCGTAATCTGTTGAATCGCTTGCGCCTCTAAAATCCGTGTCTGAATCCAAACTACTATGCTATACCTTTCTGTGCTATCCGCCATCTTTGTTTGTGGTGATGTCACGCTGTGACGTCATAGGAAAATGAACGGGTGTATATAACGATGGTTAAAATCAGGCACTTTAAAGCCGTTTCTCGGGATATTGCGTGACGGGTACAATTTAGAAAAAAACTTAGAAAAATAAAATAAGCCACTGGGAACTGATATTTATTGGTTTTAACCCTTCTGAAATTGTGATAATGGTTCCCTTTAAGATCCTAAGGTTGTAACTGGTTATTTACTGTTTATGAAGAGTATTTTCGACCGTCTAAAGAAACAAAGCAGTGATATTTGTGTTTAAGATATATATTCAACAGTGTACATTTAATAAAATAATAATTCTGATACTTTTGGAAAGGGCGTGGCATGGAGGGGTTCAATTGCAATCTAAAGGAAACATCCACATAGCTTGCAGACGTATTCATAAAGTAGGTTATGAAAGTGACTTTGTTTACACCACAGCATATCCACTACATATTATTTACAGCATAAGCAAGTGTGTTACAGTATAGTTGGAATAAGGAGTACCCCAAATATGTAAATTATATAAAATTTCTTAAGGGTTTAAATCATGGGTTTCAAACACGCGGCCCGCCGGCCGCAATTGCTGTTATTTTGCGGTCCCCACTTTAATATGACAGTTTAATGTTAGTGTGGCTCGCAAGCTTTATATGAATGGCGCTTGACAGCATTGTGTTATTTGTGTCCAAAATGACTCTTTCAACGTTCTGGGTTGCCTTCCCCTGCATAGTGGAAAAGCGGCAAATGAATGAAAGCGACAGAGACGTTGCTATGGAGACAAGGGTTTCCTTACGTGCCTGGCTGCAGTCAGACGGCGACACCTGTCCGTCAGTAATAACAGTCCCCGATAACCTGGACCAATTCAAACCGTTATTTTTGTTTTATTTTTTAATTTGCATTGCCTCACACGATGAACACTACATGTATTTCTATATGACGCTGGAAAACACTCCGGGAGCCGTCACTATCCCGGTACTTTCCACATTGCGGAAATAACATTATTCTTCGTGAGTCGGCTAAATACAAATATATTCCAAAACCCCAAACATGTCTTTTTCAAAGCCTGCAGTGAGGAGAAAGGCTAGTGATGAGCAAAGACAATTCCAGAAAAAGTGGGTCGTGCAATATTTCTTTGTCGAGCACAGGGGCACCCTGACGTGTCTTATTTGCACAAAGAGAGTTGCGATGCACAAGGAATACAATTTGGAACGTCATTACACAACTAGACATGCTGAGGAGTATGCAACACTTTTTTAAAAGAAATCTTTTCTTGCGGCCCAGCCTCATCCAGACTGCATCCAGTGGCCCTCAGGTGAATTGAGTTTGAGACCCCTGGTTTAAATGATTTTTAATAGTACAGTCTAATTTTAGTAAGCACAGACAGACAGAAAATGCAATTTTTTTTAACCATGTTTAAGAAAAGGTATAATTTAAACTATTTATTAAATATGTAGTCAGATCAATGTACATGACCTCTTAAATCATGATTTAGTTGTTAATTTATACATTTTATTTATCTTGACACACACAAATGGCACCTACTTGGTGGAATGGTCTTAAGCAATAGTGTGAATGTTGAGAATCAAGTATTTATGATAAGGGTGTAAAGTGTGACAATCTGTCACTTCACGTCTGTTTGTGTTTCCATGTTTTGTGTTTAGTTCCTGCCAGCACTCCTATTTGTTTGCCATTTCCTGCATGTCTCCTGTGAGAGCTCGTTTTCCTCACCTGTCCCTGATTGGCAGCCTGGGCTCACCTGGTTTTAATCGGCACACCTGGCGTCAATCAGCTGGCTGCTATTTATGCCTCGCCTATTCCTCAGTGCTTGAGAATTGATTATAGTCTGAGAACATTTATATGCATGACTTCTTCCTCCTTTTTTAAATATATAAAAATCCTCTTACCTGCGCATTGATCTCCTGTTTCCTGCATCTTGGGGTCACAAATACCGCAGCCTTGCGAGTTCCTGACAATTAAGCACCCAAATGCAAAGAAGCCAGCTCGCACAATTTCATTTCAATTTTTAAAATATTAACATTTAAACTAACGTTATTAGTGCCCAGATGATAAAAATCAAGCATTATAAAAATAGTGAAACTCAAACATTTTGAGTTTCACAAAATGCCAAGAGTCAATCCTTTATACTATTATTGTCATGGGGAAAAGTAAAACAATAAAACAGAATAAGAAAGATGAGGGTGAGGGTGAATGTTGTCCGTCTATTTGTGTTGGCCCTGTGATAAGGTCGCGACTTGTCCAGGGAGTACCCTGCCTTCCGCCCGATTGTAGCTGAGATAGGCTCCAGCGCCCCTCGCGACTCCGAAGGGGAATAAGCGGTAGAAATGGATGGATAGAAAAAAAAGGGACATATTTCATGGCGCTCTAACAGCTAATTGTGAGGACTGAGTTTTCTTATTAATGCTGCTTTTTAAGCCAAATGGGAATCATTCTTTTTTTTCACAACTGTGAACTTAACTGTTTTGTGTCAGTCATACATAACGTTTGTAAATGATATGCTGTGATGTATTAGCCAGACGATGAATTCCTTTCTTTGGTATTTTGTCCCAGCAATGCGGTCAAACGCAACCTAGCGCACATGGTATGGATCTCTTTGACTGACAGCCATGCTCCCAGTAGAGATAATAATTCAATTACCTGTGACTATTTGTGGGTTTCTATGGATTTACCTGAGATGATGTTCCATGTTTTAAGACCACATCTGGATCAAGTAAGTGCCATGAAAAGTGCCTTTACATTATTGTCAAAAAAAACCCATCTCCCTTTTACATCATTGACATGTGCCTTAGCTGCAATCTTACAGAATTGCTGTGAAATGTTTGGACATGTGATATGTCCAATGCTAAAAGAGGATAACATACATACAGAATATTCTTTATGATGCATTAGTAGTGTGTTTGTTTTTGAATGATGCCGATAATGTTATGATCCGCTGCCCGGATCATATCATGTTCAGGTTTTGAGTCTGTTTTGTATTATGTTCTGCTAATGTTTGCCTTAGTTCCTGGTTGCACTTCCTTATTTGTTCTGTCACCATAGTAACGTATTATTTTCACCTGCTGCGGTTTCCAGACGCAGACCTATTTTTGTTAATCACATCCCTTATTTATGCCTGCCTTTTCCGTTGATTCGACCTTGCTTCCTAGTTTGTGTTTCACAACCGTGACGACTCAGATTCCTAATCTATACTTGTTAGCTTCCGCGCTAAGCCTTTGCTCCTCTAGCTCCCATGCTAGTAGTTTTGTTTTGCCTTTTGTGCCTTGTGCAAGTTTTTCTGTTCATAGTCTGTTTTTATTTTAAATAAATCAGTATTCCTTACTTTCACGCTGTGTCCGAGCCCGACTGCATCCGCAAGAGAACGAACCCGCATCACGATGCCTCGCAATCGTTATAGATAAGCTCTCCACCTGCTAGACGTTAAGGAGATCTGTGTCTAAGAGCTCGCTACTGCATCTCATCTATTTACTGATCCACAGGAAAGCTGCAGACATTTTAATATGAGAAAGATTTATTTTTTAAGGAGCTTTCTATATGTTAGGAGGAAAACTGCAATGACATTGGGCCCACTTAAAGAAGACCTATTATGCTAAACCAACTTTTCTTACCTACTGCACTGCAAAAAGTCTGTGTTCAAAAACAAACAAAAAAATACAAAAATTAGGTGTATTTTACTTGAACTAAGCAAAATTGTCTGTCAATAAAACAAAAAAAATTGGCTTGTCAAGACTTTCCAAAACAAGTAAAATTAGCTAACCTCAATGAACCCAAAAATACCTTAAAATAAGTATATTCTCACTAATAACAAGTGCTCCTTTCTTGATAGAAAAAACAAACATGAGATGCTTTTTCTCAATATGTTGAAAAATGTTCTTAAATTAAGTAAATGCTGGTGCCATTATCTTGACATAATGATATGCGCTCTTGAAACCAGCAAAGTTACACTGAAAACCAGTTAATTTTTTTCTTAATGGAAAGGCAACAGGGCAACAACTTGTTATACTCTTGGGGTCTCCTAGCTGCTCAGGCAAATCATATTGTCTAAAAATGCATTTTTCAATCAATATCATGACATCATCGCGCTAAGTGCGTGCTCTTTCAGTCATTAGTGCGCAAGGAATATTTACATATATATTTACAGCCCGGCCCCCGGCCCAATTTTTTTTTTAATTGTAATTTTAAAGAATATATCTGAATGTGCATGAACTATTTCTGTTAAAAAAATGTTTGAAATGTCACATGTTGACTCTTGTGTGGTGTTCGGGTCTGTGGGACCCGTTTTAATTTTTTTTATTAAAAGAAAAATGATACAATGTATTAATTTTTCAAACTGAGACTCACTGACTTTGGCTCATTTTCTGTGAAAAACAAGTATCCGAATTAAAATTTAATGACCACACACCATACACCTCCCTACACATTTCAATTACGTAAAAGATGTCCGGGTCCACTGGACCCAAACTAATAGAAGTGTGGAAATTGATGTTCTGTGTACCACACACAACTACTCACCCACTATGCACCTAGTAACAGTTACCATTCATTTGATTTACACTCAACAAAACAGAAAGGGACAAGGGGTAGAAAAAAGATGGATGGAACACCATCCTCCACACGACACCTCCGCTCCGGACAATCTAACCTCCTCCAACCTCCGAGGACAAAGCTATGAACAATGGGAGACCGGGTTTGCTGTTAAGCCGCTTCCAGTCTGTAGAACGCTCTCCCTGACCACCCGAAGGCACCACAGACTGTGGATGCTTTCAAAAAGGCTTAAAAAGGCTTAAAAACCCTTCTTTTTTTAAACTGACTAATACAAGTGTGAAAATATATGTTCTGTGTACCACACACACACACTCACATCAATCCTAGACAGGATGACAACAGAGTGTAGGTACACAGAACATCAGAGGGTCAAATGTGCGAACAAATGAGAGCAGACAGTGTTGACAAACAGTGTTGCAACCTTGTGTGGGAACCGCAGGTGCAGAAACACAAAAGAAGAATCCCTATGGAATGCAGAAGCTGGCAGAAAAATTTTCCGTACAACGTTCATATTGTTGTTACTCAGCCAGCGTTTGTGGGTCTGATGGACTCGTTGCATTTTGTGGCTTTTAATGCCTCACAATCAAACACTTTTACGTTAAAATACTGAACAGATGTTTACCTGATCCTAATAAAAATCAGTTCGGTATTTTAACCTAAAAGTGTTTGATTGTGAGGCATTAAGAGCCACAAAATGCACCAGGTCCATCAGACCCACAAACACTGGCTGAGTAACAACAATATAAACATTACACAAGGGTTAAATGTTTAAATATTAACTCTGTTTACTGTACTGTGCCAACTGTACTACTATATGAGTATGTGTTTTCTATTGTTTCATTGAAAATAAAACAGCAAAGTCCATTTGGCTGTCATGTGTTTTAATTATTAAAATGTGTCAAAGTCATGATTTTTTCATTTCATGCTTGGAATAAAACATATTTTACTTTTAAAAAAGTACTTTTATACTTGTGAGTGTAGATGACACAGCTTTGCAAAACTTGATATTCTAGTTTCAAGCATTTTTTACTCAATATAGGTCATAACATCTCAGCAACAAGCTGTAATATCTTACTGAGATCATTTAAGACCAAACCCCTTAAAACAAGTAAAACACTAACATAAAATCTGCTTAGTGAGAAGAATTATCTTATCAGACAGAAAATAAGCAAATATCACTTGAGATATTTAATCTTTCTTAGATTTCAGTGGATGGGGTTGCGCAGTGGGAGAGTGGCCGTGCGCAACCCGAGGGTCCCTGCTTCAATCCCCACCTAGTACCAACCTCGTCATGTCCGTTGCGTCCTGAGCAAGACACTTCACCCTTGCTCCTGATGGGTGCCTGTTAGCGCCTTGCATGGCAGCTCCCTCCATCAGTGTGTACATGTGTGTGTGAATGGGTAAATGTGGAAGTAGTGTCAAAGCGCTTTCAGTACCTTGAAGGTAGAAAAGCGCTAGACAAGTACAACCCATTTACCATTTTTGCAGTGTGCATTGGTTTCTTTCCTTTAATGTATTTGGGATCTGCACAAGTGCCCATTTTTTCAATCAAACCGTGGCAGCATTGCAAAGATATTTATAAAATAATCATCCATTCCTTTATACTTCCTCTAAACAAGCTGTTTGGAATTTGTTTTGCCCTATGACCTCTATATATGGGAGAAATTTACCTGAATATCTTTGCGAGAACACGGCATTTTGAATTTAAGTAAAAGCGTTTGTAATCTACAACTTGTCCACAATGAAAACCGATGAATAAAAACCATCTGTTTTTGGTTGCTTTAACCAGCACAAGTCACTACACAATCTTTCAGCCTCATCTGAAGTAAGACATGCCTTACTTTTAACTTTTATGATTTGTTGCAATTTGCCTTCAACTGTGAATAAGTTTCTATCCCCTCTGCGACAAACATAAGTATAAATTCATTTAAAAAAGTCATACACACATAAGGCAGCAAGAGAAGCATCTCACACTTCTCTTTTGTAAAGTATATTTGTACAGCATCTACATCAACAATATGATTTGCCTGAGTAGCTGGACAGGACAAAACAAATCATTGTCATGATCAGTAACCCGGGTCATGGCATGATTTATGTTTGGTAGCTTTCCTGTTTTTGTCTGTTTCCTGGGTGCAGCCTCGTTCCCTGTTTACTGTTGGTTTCCATGGGCACTGATTCTCCTCACCTGTCTTTGTTCAGCAATTAGTGTTCCAACCAGGTGTTTTGGTTAATCACTCCCCTTTATAGTTTTCGGTCACCCAGCATTAGTTGCTGGGTCAATGTTTGCTATAGGCAGCAATAATCATCTCCTTGTTTTTCTCTTCGCTCTAGTGATTTTTCTACACACTAGCATTCCTGGTTTTTCACCCTTGGTGCCATTTTTTTTTTTTTAGCTCCACACTTGTTAACGTCCTCTGTTTTGTATTTTTGATCCTGCCTTAAAATAATTAAGACCTTAATCCTACCCGCACGCACACTGCAAAAAGTCAGTGTTCAAAAACAAGAAAAAAAATTTTACAAAAATTAGGGGAATTTTATTTGAACTAAGCAAAATTATCTGCCAATAGAACAAGAAAATTTGGCTTGTCAAGATATTCCAAAACAAATAAAATTAGCTTACCTCAATGAACCCCAAAATACCTGAAAATTAGTATATTCTCTCTAATAACAAGTGTACTTTTCTTGTTAGGAAAAATTTAGACCTTTTTGCTCAATATGTAGAAAAATATTCTTAAATAAAGTAAACGCTAGTGCCATTATCTTGACATAATGATTTGCGCTTGGCATTACAGTTCTTGAAACCAGCAAACTTATATTATAATCTAATTTATTGTTCTTAATGGAAAGGCAACAAGGCGACCGCTTGTTACTCTCTGGGTCTCCTCGCAGCTCAGGCAAATCATATGGTCTAAAAAATGCATTCTTCCGTCAATAACATGACATCATCGCTCCAAGTGTGTGCTTTTTCAGCCAATTAGTGCGCATATATACAGCCCGACACCCGGCCAAAATTTTTTTAATTGTAATTTTGTGGAATTTATCTGAATGTGCATGAGCTATTTCTGGTCAAAATTGTTTGAAAGGTCACATGCTAAATGTTTAAATATTAACTGTCAGTTTACTGGACTGAGCCAACTCTACTACTGGAGAACGTATTTTCTATTGTTTCATTGAAACCAAAACAGCAAAGTCCATTTGGCTGTCATCTGCTTTAATTATGAGGCACAATTGTGTCAAAATCATGATTTTTTTTCTCCTCATGCTTGAAATAAGAAATTATTACTTTAAAAAAAGTAGTTTTATATTTGTGAGTGTTGATGACACAGCTTTGCAACAGTTGATATTCTAGTTTCAAGCATGTTTTACTCAATATAGGTCATAAAATCTCAGCAACAAGCTGTAATATCTTACTGAGATCATTTAGGACCAAAACCCTTAAAACAAGTAAAAGACTAACATAAAATCTGCTTAGTGTCAAGAATGATCTTAGACAGAAAATAAGCAAATATCACCCATATTTGAGATATTTAATCTTACTTAGATTGGTGCAGCCATGCACCCGTCCTACGTAACAATCATATTAATACTGAATTAGTAACCGTACGCCTGATTTTAAATCATGTTAAATAGTTATTTCTAACGCATTACAGTTTAACAGCACTGTACACTCGAATGCTCAAAATAAGTTATTACAATAAGTAGTGTAAACTTTAAAAGTTGTACTTACTTAAAAATGTTGGGTGTTAGTAACATTTTCCTTTTTATGTTTATTGAACGTGTTTTTTTTTTTTAATTCATATTAACTTGTTTGCAAATTATGTAAATGCTACTTAAAATAATTAACTCACAGTTACTTAAAACTCAGTGGATTAAACAGTTAGAGTGTCTGCCCTGAGATCAGTAGGTTGTGAGTTCATACCAAAGACTATAAAAATGGGACCCATAACCTCCCTGCTTGGCACTCAGCATCAAAAGTTGGAATTGGGTGTTAAATCACCAAAATGATTCCCGGGCGCGGCCACCGCTGCTGCCCACTGCTCCCCTCATCTCCCAGAGGGTGATCAAGGGTGATGGGTCAAATGCAGAGAATAATTTCACCACACCTAGTGTGTGTGTGTGTGTGTGTGTGTGTGAGACAATCACTGGTACTCTAAGTTTTTAAATGTTGTCTTACTTTGAAAGAACACATCATTAAATCGAATCAAGAATAAACTAAGAATGAATCAATTGCATAATAGTTTTTTATTGTTATTGTACTCTGTGTATGTATACATAAACTATTACATGCACCCTCGCGCGCGCACACGCACGCACACACACACACACACACACACACACACACACGCACACACACACACACACACACACACACACACACAGGAAGTGCTTTTATTTTGTAGCATTTGCGTGCACTTGCTTTTATTTTGTAGCATTTGCATGCACTTCCTCTTCAGGCAGCAGACACCAGGAGGAACATTTGAGTTAGCTTAATTGGTAAGTTTAATTCAATTATAATTTAAAAGTTTAACATAAATTTAACAAACTCCAAATATGAATGATCTGTTTTAGTCAAATATTTGAGTTTGTGAACTCCAAAAATATTTGTCAACTGATTAATTTTTTTTTAGTTCTGGTTACTTATTCGAGTTTACAGTGAGGGTGTATGGCTTGTTAAATTGTATGAAACCATGTGTTGATTAGCAATATTATTATCAATGCCCAGGCTGATTACAATAATAAATACTAATCAAAAGTGCTACAGAAGAAGGGACTAATACCTTCACAAATAATTACACATTACTAGAATAAACCAATTCCAACTAAATTAATGATATTCATCCATATATCCATTTTCTACCACTTGTCCATAATCACTTAGTCATAATTTTTGTGCTTAAGAAACGTCTTTGATTTAACTCCATTTTTTTTTCTGTTTATTTGATATTGTCATTACTGCCACAAGTGGGGGAAAAGTGTATTACGACCAAGTACCGCTGCGGCACTGCTGAAAAAATATATTATAAATTTATCATGAATATGGTTCAGAAGCACTCCGTTATAGCATATCCCCAGACCCTCATTTCTTTAATGAGGAATTAAGGTTAGGGTCTGCACTCTGCCTATAGTCAGCAGGGGCCTCATGTGCAAAACTTGCATACTCACAAAAACCTGCCATACGCCCTTTTTCATGGGAAGGATGAGGTGCGGCAGTCTTGGCCTGCATATTGTAACAATACGTTTAGTAATCAAGAGTCAAAGTCTTTCTTATCCATTTTTATAGCGCCAGTATATTTAAACAAAGCTATAATGTTGCTGGGGCTAACGGCATACTGTATGAACACATTTAGTTTTAAGTGACACAAATTATATTTCAAAAGGGGGAATTACAGTCACCCACCTCAATAAAATTTTACGTATTCATAACAGGTATGGTCATCCGTGGTGGGGCCAGAGGGGTTGCGGCAGCAGTCGCTCTGGTGGCGAGGGCATGTGGATTCGGGGGCGGGGAGGGGGACACAGTTGCAGCGATTATCTTTTCAAATGCTTGTCTTTTTTGGCGATGTACATCCATATTCTTCTTCACTTTGTTCCTGATGCCCGACCATTTTTTTTTTTACTTTTTTTAACATGTTTGCCGTTTCCTGTAGCAGGAGAAAGAAGCCCCTCCTACTGAGTCCTCACTGGGCAACGTTTGCCGTTCTCAGTAACATGGCTACATTCAATACTTTCAATACGATTTGCATATCTGTAAGGGATTTGGATTTGTGCATGGAGCACTGTCATACATAGAATTTTTTTTACTGATGTACGCCATTTTCTGGATTTGATTGTACGTCCATATTTAGTAGGAAAGCCATGCAACTCTCTGAACATGAGGCCCCAGATCAGTGATACGATTCAAAAATTGCAACAATATGTGCTGTTTATCATTAACAATCTTTAAGTAAAACAGGGTCTGGCTATTTTGTTTGCCCCTGAAACAAGTTGTTTGTACTCCTTTTGATTCCTGTTTCTATGTTAGCTTTTCAGTGCTAGTTTTTTGCCTTTGGTCCACGTGCAATCGGCATGCTCCTTTTGTGTTTGTTTGTGTTTTCCTGCATTTTTGTACAAACCCTGTTTCCATACGAGTTGGGAAATTGTGTTAGATGTAAATATAAACGGAATACAATGATTTGCAAATAATTTTTAAACCCATATTCAGTTGAATATGCTACAAAGACAATATATTTGATGTTCAAACTCATAAACCATTTTTTTTGTGTGCAAATAATCATTAACTTTAGAATTTGATGCCAGCAACACATGACAAAGAAGTTGGGAAAGGTGGCTATAAATACTGATAAAGTTGAGGAATGCTCATCAAACAATTATTTGGAACATCCCACAGGTGTGCAGGCTAATTGGGAACAGGTGGGTACCATGATTGGGTATAAAAACAGCTTCCCCAAAAATGCTCAGTCTATCACAAGAAATTATGGAGCGAGGTACACCCCTTTGTCCACAACTGCGTGAGCAAATAGTCAAACAGTTTAAAAACAACTTTTCTCAAAGTGCAATTGCAAGAAATGTAGGGATTTCAACATCTACGGTCCATAATATCATCAAAATGTTCAGAGAATCTGAAAAATCACTCCACGTAAGCAGCATGGCCGGAAACCAACATTGAATGACCGTGACCTTCGATCCCTCAGACGGCATTGTATCAAAAACCGGCATCAATCTCTAAAGGATATCACCACATGGGCTCAGGAATACTTCAGAAAACCACTGTCACTAAATACAGTTCGTCGCTACATCTGTAAGTGCAAGTTAAAACTCTACTATGCAAAGCAATAGCCATTCATCAACAACATCCAGAAAGGGAGCCGGCTTCTCTGGGCCCGAGATCATCTAAGATGGACTGTTGCAAAGTGGAAAAGTGTTCTGTGGTCTGACGAGTCAACATTTCAAATTGTTTTTGGAAATATTCGACAATGTGTCATCCGGACCAAAGGGGAAGCGAACCATCCAGACGGTTGTAGACGCAAAGTTCAAAAGCCAGCATCTGTGATGGTATGGGGGTGCATTAGTCCCCAAGGCATGGGTAACTTACACATCTGTGAAGGCACTATTAATGCTGAAAGGTACATACAGGTTTTGGAACAACATATGCTGCTATCTAAGCGCCGTCTTTTTCATGGATGCCGCTGCTTAATTTCAGCAAGACAATGCCAAGCCACATTCAGCACGTGTTACAACAGCGTGGCTTCAGAAAAAAAGAGTGCGGGTACTTTCCTGGCCCGCCTGCAGTCCAGACCTGTCTCCCATCGAAAATGTGTGGCACATTATGAAGCGTAAAATACGACAGCAGAGACCCCGGACTGTTGAACGACTGAAGCTTTACATAAAACAAGAATGGGAAAGAATTCCACTTTCAAAGCTTCAACAATTAGTTTCCTAGGTTCCCAAACCTTTATTGAGTGATGTAACACAGTGGTGAGCATGTCCTTTCCCAACTACTTTGGCACGTGTTTTAGCCATGAAATTCTAAATTAATAATTTTTTGCCAAAAAAAAAAATAGTTTATGAGTTTGAACAATAAATATCTTGTCTTTGTAGTGCATTCAACTGAATATGGGTTGAAAAGGATTTGCAAATCATTGTATTCTGTTTATATTTACATTTAACACAATTTCCCAACTCATGTGGAAACGGGGTTTGTATTATTGACTGATTCATGAAAAATAAATAATTTTCCTACTAGTACACTGGCTCCGGTGTTCCGCCCGCATCTTGGGGAAACCATCCACGCATTCCCATGCCACTCGGGCGTAACATAGATATTTAACTGTACTTGGAATACCCCCTTTCCATCACCAGACTTGATATGCCCCCCAGTCTTTGTGTGACGTCATTTACAGAACTGAAGCCCATTTCCCTGCATGGATGGTGTGAAAATAGGAAATCACAGACTATTATTTTGACCATTTAATTGCTTGTTCTTGTCACCATGACATGGTTAACATTATGAAGAAAAAAGAAATATAGAACAATCAACCTGCTCTTCCATTGACACCATAGCCCGTTTCCTCATGCTCTTTCAACATTTCCTCAAGTATTTTGAGGAATATTTCAGGAAAAGAGGACGCAAAATAGAATACTTGCAGTTTACCTTCTTTTCTTTTAGTTTTTCCCTCTTTGAGGGTGCTCTTGATTTCCGTGATCATACTTAGCTTGAGTCTTTATTTTTTTCCCACATCTAAACTCTGATCAAATCATTCTTTTTCAAAGTCAGAATCTTTCACATGATGGCTGCAAATGACATTTTTGCTTGGTCCGTCCCATTTTGACTGACTGCAGAGGTCCATACTTTCCCCATAATAAAGTTGTTTGGAAATGCATGCTGACCCTGTCTTTATTTGTATTGATACAACCTGCAACAATACATCTGGCAGACATATTTGATCATTCCTTCAATCCTGTGCAAAGACAACATAGTCCATCCATTTTCTACCGCTTGTTCCCTTCGGGGTCGCATGGGGCGCTGGTGCCTATCTCAGCTACAATCAGGCAGAAGGCGTTGTACACCCTGGACAAGTCGCCACCTCATCACAGGGCCAACACAAACAGACAGACAACATTCACACTCTAGGGCCAATTTAGTGCTGCCAATCAACCTATCCCCAGGTGCATGTCTTTGGAGGTGGGAGGAAGCTGGAGTACCCAGAAGGAACCCACGCATTCATGGGGAGAACATGCAAACTCCACACAGAAAGATCCCGAGCGCAGGATCGAACCCAAGACCCAGAACCTTCGTATTGTGAGGCAAACGCACTAACCCCTCTAAGATATATTTAGTTTAAACTCAACACCACAGTACAGTTCCTACCAGTGTTCTGAAATATACTTTTAAAAAGTGTTAAGTGTTACTTGACCAAATAAGTGACTTATTTACTAATGGAAATACTCTTTAATAAATGCAATTAATTACTAGGGAAAGTAATTAAATGTGTTTCTTAAAAAAACATGTATACATGTCATATGCAATTGGGAGAAGTTTATGAGAGCAGCGTGCGTGTGTGTGCCTTTAAAAGGCGGTGCCTGTTGCCAAGCGATGTGTGATGTCAGCGAGGGTTTCAGCTAAACCGTATTTGTTAGCTTTAGCAGTTAACAGTGGCTGTTAGTCGGCCCTGACGGCTGGTCTGTTGAATCTTATCACCGCCTTGTGTTACCTCTGGTTAATAAAGAGGAACCACCACCCGCCCCCCGCCAGCTGCCGGAGCTACAGTGTGGACAGGTCAGCGAATATGGAGGGGGTCAATGTCAGCAATGCGTTGTAGAGACGCCAAAGCGCAACACCGGCTGGAAACAGTCGTAACACAGGCACATCAAAAGATACCAGTATAGCGGTATCCTCTCAAATATGTGTCTATTTCTAAAATATATTAAGTTAAAGTCAAAGTACCATTTATTGTCACACACACACTCAGTGTAGCGGAATTATTTCAGTATTATCTGTAATGTCGGTATACCATCCAGCCCTCATCCAGCATGAAGATGCTACCAAAACACGTACTACGCAACATACAATTGCCTCCAGTTTTGCAGATGCAGGCCCACCCACATTTTGGTGCTGAAATTTGGCATTCCTAAATGTACTGAAACTTGTTAGAAAACAAGCCTAAAATCACTACTGTGTTGACTTTGGGGGGAATTTTACCTGTACACATTTTTAGATATAGAACTGTCACGGCTACCTTTGCGTTCCAAAAAAGTTTGAAAAAATAAAAAATAAAGATAGCAGCGTAGCCCTGAGGAGGAGGTTGATGACTCACTAAATTCCTTTATAAGCACTCGCAGAGATATTTCTAGAGCTGAGATGTTTCAGCAGCTGAAAACAATCAGACAATCATCATTCATCTAAAACATGGGTGTCAAACTCTGGCCCGCGGGCCAAATTTGGCCCTTGAGGCAATATCAAATTAACATTACAGCTGGCTCGCCGTCATTACACAGCAGCGGTGCCGCTGTAACACCGCAATTTCTCACACTTGCCAATCCTCCCGAAGTTCAGCGCCCCTCCCGAAAATCTCCCGGGGCAAGCATTCTCCTGATTTCCACCCAGACAACAATATTGAGGGCGTGCCTTAAAGGCACTGCCTTTAGCATTCTCTACAACCTGTCGTCACGTCCGCATTTCCTCCATACAAACAGCGTGCAGGCCCACTCGCATAATATATGCGGCTATTACACACACATAAGTGAATGCAAGGCATACTTGGTCAACAGCGATACAGGTCACACTGAGGGTGGCCGTATAAACAACTTTTACACTGTTACAAATATGCGCCACAGTGTGAACTCGCACCAAACAAGAATGACAAACACATTTCAGGAGAACATCTGCACTGTAACATAACATAAACACAACAGAACAAATACCCATAATCCCTTGCAGCACTAACTCTTTCGGGACGCTACAATATATTTCAATATTTACCTCAGAAGGCTGCAAATAGAAAAGAGGCATTAAATTTGTATTTAAATTTTATTTGATATGCCATTGACATTTCTTTATTATTATTATTATCATTTGAAACTCAATTTTGCATGTCACTATAAAGTTACTGTATGTAAGCCTTGCTTGTTCAATGTTCAATGCAAAACTTGTTTGGGTCCCTATTAAAAGGTTAATTTGTTCAACCTTGGCCCGCGGCTTTGTTCAGTTTTAAATTTTCGCCCACTCTGTATTTGAGTTTGACACCCCTGATCTAAAACATACAATAATTCATCAGCATCATCATTGGCATTATTTGATGTAATTTTCAAAACAATAATAAATAAATAATATAGAAAGGCTCCAACATCCCAGCCTCTAATTGTGTGCTTTAGCAAAACAATTACATAAATAATAATTTTCAAAGGGAGCCATAATAGAACAATACAATACAAATGAATTATGTTCTTCAAATTAAAAGTTAATTAAGTTACTTGAGTTACTAGTCAAGTCACATCAAAGTCCATAGTCCCAGTATGAAATAAGTGCCAATGTTGTCAGCATTAGACGGGCCTTTAAAAGTAGTCAGAAACACTGATCGAAATTGAACGTACAGGAATGGAGTCGTTGGCCGAGTTAGCCTTGGACTTGAACGTTACGCAGTTTGCTACCGGCACAGAAGGACAATCCTACTCAGCTTTATTGTTTGACCTTGGTCATGTAGTCCGGAATCCTTCACTGCAGCCCAAATGTGGCTCTGATTACTGGAGCTGCATGTGGAGCAAGTCGTAAGGGCAAACCTTGGGAGGCAGAGTAATGCGAAACAGATATTCTATATCGATAATACGACAGGCAAAGGTAGACATACTCTTGTCTTCATCCAGAAAATCATGTTAAAACCCAAGACTCAGAGAAAAAAAATCTTCAGAGGACACAGGCCAGTATTGCCTGCCCGCCGAAGGAGATCCTTCTCCCTGAAGTAATATCTGCAAGGCCTGAGGCGGCACAGTAGTTGACAGCAGGAGGTTTAATGTTTGCAAGCCATCGGCCATATAGTAGTCCCACGTCACTCAGGTGAAGGTTGTGCAATAATGTAAGTGGGTTGTGCCGTTTTCAACCAGCAAAACACTTGGCAGTTGAAGTTGATTGTGTTACTACAGTGAAAATTCTACATCTGACTATCCCTGGGGTCATACAGTTTGGAATTGAATCAACATTATCAAGAAAAGGTCTCACAAACTTCTGCGTTTAAGTCACGCCAAATGTCAGCATACCGCACATCTATGAGTTTACTGATGCAGGAGACAAAGATTCGAATTTGGGCAAAAAATCCCGCAAAATGCACACAATTGGACTGAACTTTTGAGGGTAGAAGCCACACAAAATTTCAGAGTTCAAACCACATGTCAGTAAATCCCACACCAAAGCATTAACCCTGTGTGTGTTTGGCGTTTTCCCATCCATCTATACATTTTCTATAGCTTACTCCCTTTGGGGTCCCGGGGGGTAGCTTTTTCTTTGCCTGTAAATATTTTCATTCCTCCAGGTCATTGGACTGTTAGGGTTGTCTTTGAGGACGTTTCTCCTCTCATCCGAGCAGGCGTCATTAATTTATGCTCTCAGATTTTGGACAGTTCTAGCCTGGGAGGATGGTGCTGTACCCAACATCCATCTATCCATGTTCTACCGCTTGTCCCTTTTGGGGTGGCGGGGGGTGCTGTACCCAACATGTTTTGCTCTATTGTGATACTTTTTCTTTAGGGACATACACAGCAATATAGTGATCAGTAATCAGTAGTAAAATATGCCTCTAAAACCATAAAAAACCTTCTATGGTTTTTTCAGTTTACTTGCGGACATAAGATACAATCAAAAAGATAGATAGATATATAGATAGATCGATAGATAGATAGATAGATAGATGGATAGATAGTACTTTATTGATTCCTTCAGGAGAGTTCCCTCAGGAGTACACATGGGAAAATAATAGCTGCTTTAAACATGACTATGAATACAAAAAAAAAGAACTCTTAGATATATATGCATTCTCTACCGGACATACACAGCGATATAGTGATTAGTAATCAGTAGTAAAATATGCCTCTAAAACAGTGGTTCTCAAATGGGGTTACACCTACCCCTGGGGGTACTTGAAAGTATGCCAAGGTGTGCGTGAGATTTTTTAAGAATATTCTAAAAATAGCAACAATTCAAAAATCCTTTATAAATATATTTATTGAATAATACTTCAACAAATATGAATGTAAGTTCATAAACTGTGAAAAGAAATGCAACAATGCAATATTCAATGTTGACAGCTGGATTTTTTGTGGACATGTTCCATAAATATTGATGTTAAAGATTTCCTTTTTTTTCTGCAGAAATGTTTAGAATTAAGTTCATGAATCCAGATGGATCTCTATTAATATCACCAAAGAGGGCAATTTAAGTTGATGATTACTTCTTTGTATGGAAATCTTTATTTATAATTGAATCACTTGTTTTTTTTTCAACAATTTTTTAGTCATCTTTATATATTTTTCTCCAAATAGTTCAAGAAAGACCACTACAAATGAGCAATATTTTGCACTGTTATACAATTTAATAAATCAGAAACTGATGACATAGTGCTGTATTTTACTTCTTTATGTCTTTTTTTCAACCAAAAATGCTTTGCTCTCATTAGGGGGTACTTGAATTAATAAAATGTTCACAGGGGGTACATCACTGAAAAAAGATTGAGAACCACTGCTCTAAACCATACAAAACCTTCAATGGTTTGTTTTAAAACCAAAATAAGGAACAGCCTAAGGCAGGGGTCGGGAACCTTTTTGGCTGAGTGAGCCATGAAAGCAAAATATTTTAAAATGTATTTCCATGAGAGCCATATAAAACAATTTTTTAACACTGAATACAACTAAATGCGTGCATTTTTAAGTAAGACCAACATTTTTAGTGTATTATAAGTCCCTCATTCTTTTTAACAACATTGTTTTTTTGAAGCAGAACCAATAAGAAATTAAATACTTGTTGAACAGGTGCGGTAGAAAACGGATGGATGGATTAAAATGCATGAAAATGTTTTATATTTTGAATTTTATTTTTAACACTGCGATAACCAGTGTAGTTATTCATTACTTATCCTGTTAAGTAATGTCAGCTAAGATTTATCTGAGAGCCAGATGCAGTCATCAAAAGAGCCACATCTGGCTCTAAAGCCATAGGTTCCCTACCCCTGGCCTAAGGTGTTGGAAGACTCAAACATCACCACACATCTTGTTACTTACTATCAAAAACTATTCTATCGATTAGTGACTGATTGCTTTGTTCTGGCTAACATCATTTTTACCCATATACAAAAATAAATAAATTAGAGCTGTGGCTCACCATAGCATTTGTTGTCAAAGTTAAAGAGAAACTGCACTTTTTTGGGTAAATGTGCTCCTCCTTCATAATCCCTACGTGAGACACGAACACATTACACGTCTCTCTATTTTCTGTGCATTTTAAATAGTGAAAAAATGCTATCAAGAGGCAGTTAACTTTGCAGGTCATGAGGATTCATCTATTCCGTCTATTAAGCCCTCTAAAAACATCTAAAATCAACCAAATAAATCAATGTTTATTTATATAGCCCTAAATCACAAGTGTCTCAAAAGACTGCACAAGTCACAACGACATCCTCGGTTCAGATCCCACATCAGGGCAAGGGAAAACTCACAACCCAGTGGGATGACAATTAGAAACCTTGGAGAAGACCGCAGATGATAGAGGAAACCGGTGCAATGGACGTCGAGTGGGTCTAGCATAACATTGTGAAAGTCCAGTCCATAGTGGATCTAACATAATAGTGAGAGTACAGTGCATAGTGGGGCCAGCAGGAGACCATCCCGAACGGAGACAGGTCAGCAGCGCAGAGATGTCCCCAGCAGATGCACAGGCAAGCGGTCCACCCCGGGTCCCGAATCTGGACAGCCAGCACTTCATCCATGGCCACCGGATCTGTGCCCCCCTCCCCCCACCCCACCCCTCCACAAGGGAGAGGGGGGCAGAGGAGAAAAGAAAAGAAACGGCAGATCAACTGGTCTAAAAAGGGGGTCTAGTTATAGGCCAGAGTATACAAATGAGTTTTGAGGAGGGTCTTAAATGCTTCTACTGAGGTAGCATCTCAAACTGTTACCAGGAGGGCATTCCAGAGTACTGGAGCCCGAATAGAAAACGTTCTGTAGCCCGCAGACTTTTTTTGGGTTCTGGGAATCACTAATAAGCCGGAGTTATTTGAACGCAGATTTCTTGCCGGGACATATGGTATAATACAATTGGCAAGATAGGAGGGAGCAAGACCGTGTAGTATTTTATACGTAAGTAGTAAAACCTTAAAGTCACATCTTACAAGCCTACTGAAACCCACTACTACCCACCACGCAGTCTGATAGTTTATATATCAATGATGAAATATTAACGTTGCAACACATGCCAATACGGCCTTTTTAGTTTACTAAATTACAATTTTAAATTTCCCGGGAGTTTTGTCTTCGAAACGTCGTGTAATGATGACGTGTACGCAAGACGTCACAGGTTTTTAGGAAGTATGAGCGCTGCGCACACACACAGCTAAATGTCGTCTGCTTCAACGGCATAATTATACAGTATTTTGGACATCTGTTTTGCTGAATCTTTTGCAATTTTTTCAATTAATATTGGAGAAGTCACAGAAGAAAGATGGAGCTGGGAAGCTTTTGCCTTTAGCCACACAAACAGACGGTGATTCCTTGTTTAAAATTCCTGACCACAGCGCGGTCAAGCGGACATGGATACCGACCACATGTCAACCAGCAGGTTTCGGTGAGAAAATTGTGGTTAAAAAGTCAGTTCTTACCGGAGAAAAGCTGAGCTTGTGCCGCTTGTGAATATGTGAGGAGCCATCAAACATGTGACGTCATCGTCTGCGACTTCCGGTAGAGGCAGGGCATTTCTCTTAGCACCGAAAGTTGCGAACTTTATCGTGGATGTTCTCTACTAAATCCTTTCAGCAAAAATATGTCAATATCGCGAAATGATCAAGTATGACACATAGAATGGACCTGCTATCCCCGTTTAAATAAGAATATTTAATTTCAGTAGGCCTTTAAGTGCACAGGAAGCCAGTGCAGGTGAGCCAGTACAGGCGTAATATGATCAAACGTTCTTGTTCTTGTCAAAAGTCTAGCAGCCGCATATCGTACCAACTGTAATCTTTTAATGCTTGACAAAAGACACCAACAATATGTATGAACATGCTGTGACCTGCATTTTAACCAAGCTGTAGCAACATTTTTATTGTGAGAGCTAACACTGAAGAACTACTTTTAGTAACACAGCAACCTGCTCACAGATAGGTCAGCTAGCTGCTGAGCTGTTGCTGCTGAATCACCTCTGAGTTTGTAAAACTTTAAGCTAGATTATAAATCAAGCCTTATGCCTGTATAGTAGAAGCTGAGAAGTTTGAAATTCAACCTAGACCCGAATACATCGCTAGGGAAAACATGGCAGGCTGCTCGTTTCAAGCCAGCATTTTTTATCGGAGGCATCAGGATAATGCTGAATTCACCAGTTCAATCAATCAATCAATCAATCAATCAATCAATCAATCAATCAATGTTTACTTATTTAGCCCTAAATCACTAGTATCTCAAAGGGCTGCACAAACCACAACACAAACCACTACGACATCCTCGGTCGGCCCACATAAGGGAAAGGAAAACTCACACCCAGTGGGACGTCGGTGACAATGATGACTATGAGAACCTTGGAGAGGACGAAAGCAATGGATGTCGAGCGGGTCCAACATGATACTGTGAAAGTTCAATCCATAATGGATCCAACACAGCCGCGAGAGTCCAGTCCAGAGCGGATCCAACACGAGAGTCCAGTCTAAAGCGGATCCAACACAGCAGCGAGAGTCCCGTTCACAGCGGAGCCAGTAGGAAACCATTCCAAGCGGAGGTGGATCAGCAGCGTAGAGATGTCCCAAGCCGATACACAGGCAAGCAGTACATGGCCACCGTATCGGACCAGACCCCCTCCACAAGGGAGAGTGGGACTTAGGAGAAAAAGAAAAGAAACGGCAGATCAACTGGTCTAAAAAGGGAGTCTATTTAAAGTCTAGAGTATACAAATGAGTTTTAAGGTGAGACTTAAATGTTTCTACTGAGGTGGCATCTCGAACTGTTACCGGGAGAGCATTCCAGAGTACTGGAGCCCGAAATGAAAACGCTCTATAGCCCGCAGACTTGTTTTTAAACAAGTCTTGTGCTTAAAGACACAACCATCTCTTCAGTGGACATCCCAGTGAGAGTGGACATTGTAAGTGACTATGTGAACTGTAAAGCTTTTATTTGAAATTTCTCGATTGGCACATGATTATTGGTTATTGTCAAAACAAAGTAGTTATCGTTGCTATGCTCGCTAAGAAATCAATGCTCCAAGGAAAGACGCAATGCTTAAAATAACAAATACTGTAAATATTACATTTAAGTTATCATGAAAGTGCCTGTCACTACATTACACATATGCTTGCAGCATAAAAGTCATACATTATATTTCGAAGCACTTTTCTAAAAACTCAAAGACACTAAAGCAATAAAAGTAGAGTTAAAGTAATAGAAAAAACAATGCATACAGTTATTCACCTAAAAAACAACTAGGCGTTGAATAAAATAATACCATCAAAGAATAAAAGTTAGATTAAAAGGTGGGTTTTGGCATGAGTCTTGTGTACAGGTTAGGGCCGTTACGGGCGAGGGCAGAGAGGGATTTCCATAAAGAAGGGGACGCGGAACTAAAGGCTCTGTGTATAAAATGTTGGAGGTTTTTGGGAAATTTTAGAGGGATTTAAAGGTGGTAAATCCTTCCCCTAAATTATTCAGAACAAACAGAAATAAGGAAGACGTGTTCTTGTCTCACATAGGAATTCTCCAAAAGGTGCAGTTCTCCTTTAAACCACATTGTCCAATTTCTGGCTTTGAGTTGAGTTGAGTTTGAGTTTATTTGGAACATGCATGCATACAACATGGTACATCACAATTTTCAGTTTCTCTATTGAACATGTTCGAAAAGGAGTAGGAAGAAGCAGAGCTTATTTAATCCTACCCTTTTTCCTTTACATAAAATTTGCTAAAATTTTGGTTCACTTACTGTTCTCAATTTATTCACTATGTGCTCCATAAGTAATCACAATAAAAATAAACAAATACTACTCGGTGAATTAAGTTACATTTCATATGGTGAGATGAGTAAGATTATCTAGAAAATGAATGGATAGATGAAATAAATTCAGAATGTTTATCATGGTTGTTCTTCTTTGTACTTGGGACGACGTGGCGCAGTGGGGAGAGTGGCCGTGCGCAACCCGAGCGTCCCTGGTTCAATTCCCACCTAGTACCAACCTCGTCACGTCCGTTGTGTCCTGAGCAAGACACTTCACCCTTGCTCCTGATGGGTGCTGGTTGGCGCCTTGCATGGCAGCTCCCTCCATCAGTGTGTGAATGTGTGTGTGAATGGGTAAATGTGGAAGTAGTGTCAAAAGCGCTTTGAGTACCTTGAAGGTAGAAAAGCGCTATACAAGTACAACCCATTTATCATTATTTATTTATCATTTACTTTGGAAACACTTTAAGTTTGAAGAGTTTCTTGAAGTGGATCATATTAGTACATTGTTTGATTTCTTTGCTTAATCCATTCCATAATTTAGTTCCACATACTGATATATTGAAGGTCTTAAATGTTGTACGTGCATACAAATGTTTTAAATTACATTTTTCTCTAATATTATATTTATCCTCTTTTGTTGAGAACAATTGTTGTATATTGTTGGGTAGCTGATTTTAGTTTACTTTGTGTATAATTTTAGCTGTTTGCAAATTCCCTATGTCGTGGAATTTCAGTATTTTTGATTCAGTTTGGTCTCAAAGGGGAGCCACACTTTTTGGGGGAATTTTGCCTATCATTGACAATCCTTATGTTTAATAAGACCACTTAGGTTTTTTTCTTTTTCATGCATTCTAAGTCGTAAATAAATGTAAATAAAAGTCAGCAAACAATGGAGCCTTTGGGAGTTGTTGTCTTCCACCTATAAAGCGCTGTAAAAACAACAACATCCAAACACCTTCATTATTGTTTTGTATACACGCTAAAGTATATATGTAATGTAGTGACAGGCGCAGTCATAATGACATTTAATATTTACGTATTTTGATTATTTTAAGCATACGGCGGCGGCACATTAATTTCATAGATGCATCACAACATTAGCTTTTTCCTTCACAACTACTAATTGTCATGATCCGTTGCCGGTTTATGTTTTGTTTAGTTCTGTTCTGTTATTTTTGGACTCCCTTAGTTCCTGTTATGTGCACCTCTGGGTTTGTTTTGTTTTCTATGGGGATTAATTGGGCTCACCTGCCTCTGGTTAGTGGTCGGCACGCTCACCTGCAGTCAACCACTAATCAGAGAGCTATTTATTCACCTTTCTCGCCGCGCTCAGTCTGGCTTCATTGTTTGCTTCATGCAACTGTTACGTTTGGATATAGCTGGTTCTTGCTTCTATGTTTCCTGTGCTAAGTTTTTCCCTTAGCTTCTGCGTGCGATCGGCACACATCCTTTTTGCTAGTTTTCTGTTTTGCTATGATTTATGATAAATAAATCATCTCCTACCTCACGCTGGCGTCCGGCGTGGTCCGTCTGCATCTGGGAGGAACGACCCCGCAGTCAGTTGCGACCCCCACGTGACACTATACATGGCAGACTTCATGAGAGACAACAAAAACAATACAATAATCACTTGCTGTACAATGTCTGCTGTCACTAGGATGCCGACTGATGGGATGTTCAAATTTTGCTGTTAAGATGAAGAATTAATCATAATCTTTGCAAATGGTTAAAAAAAAGCCATTTCCGCAAACTAGCGTCTTTTTGTGTCTTTCTTGCCATCTCCAGGTAAAACTTGAGTATCACAGATGACCAACTTCTCGGTTTATATGCACAACCTTTTATTATCCAGGAGAGAGGTGGGATTTATCATCTGGAATTAACTTCAACCAGCTAAAAGGTGATCCTGACCAGCAGCTCAGTATGTCAACGCTGCAGCTGCACAAGCAAGTCAACACTCTAAAATTACGGCGCGACTAAAAATAGTTTGTCTGCGTAACCGCTTGTAATACCCAATATTGCTAATACTTGGTTAATATTCAGGTCACGAGATGTATATTAATTGTTACATCTGTTTAAATTACAGTGCAAAAAAAACAAAACACATTTGTGTCCTTGTCTCTCATAAGGATTGTGAATGCTAGGCAAAGTTACAAAAATGTGCAGTTCCCCTTTAATATTTTCTGATAATACTGACAGTGGTTTACTTATTTTTATACTTTTGTGACAAAATGTTAATGTTTCATGACGGAAATGCTCTATTTCAGTATGGTAAAAATGTGAAATCTGAGAACAATTGCTATCTCGGTGTCAGGCTGTGGGTTAGGTGTCCCACAAGGTTCAAAATAAATATTTCACATGAACAAAAGAAGAAAGGTCCAAAGGAAGTAACCAATCAGTTTTTTAAAAAATTGATCGTTTCATAGTTTTTTACTGTCGCATCTACTGATAAATTTGATTGCACTTCAGTTGCATGTTGCTCAAAGCCCCTCAGAGGCACAGAAATCATCTTTCTTGAACACCAAGTAATACTTCAAAATGACTGACCTTGTCCTCCTACTTCTGTGTTAATGAATTTGAAACCAGAAGTAAAACATCTGCCTTGTTTTCTCTGTTTTTGCTCGCACTCAGCCACACTCCGCACTAACAACTTTTGACAGCACAGGAAAGGAAAAGCCTTCGATCTGAGAGGTAATTGACAAAACAACCTGTAACCTGACTAAATCTAACGTATCAAACCCGCCCCGCGACATTTCCTTCAAACTTTTGCCAGATTGCAATCACCATGATGAGGACCAATCAAAGTAAAGACCCTGGCATCTGTCCTCGGGAAGGATGTTTTGTCTGCCATGTTCGATTCAATAGCATGTTTCCTAAAGCCGCTCAAATAAATCTTATATAACAGCTTCCAGTTGTCTTTTTGTCCTGGGTGTGATTTTCTTACCTCACTGAAGAGACATGTCTAATTCTCAGCACTGAAGTAAGTGCAGCAAGATGAAACAGCCTACAGTGTATCCCCCCCAGACGTCTTATTGTTTATGTTGTAGCTTTACTTAATAGATTTGGGACGTTTGAGGTCCCTCAGGGCGTACATCCGCAGACCTCCAGTTCAAAAAAAAAAAAACAACGTCTCAACATGGAAAGTAGATCATCATCTCGTGGCTGTCCAATAAAGACATCTTATTAAAGACGCCGCTCACCCAGCAGGGGATCTTCCTGGTGGGTTCACGCTAAGGAAGCCTTCTTTTCCCAGTTGGATATTAAATTAGCTGCTCAGAGTGGTCCCAAGAAGAATACCAGAACATTCATTCAGAAATGGCCCCGGAGTTTCGAACAGGCATGTACTGTGGCTGTAGACCTGTGGTCTCAGACACGCGGCCCGTGGGCCAACAGCGGCCCGCGAGACGTTATTTTGCGGCCCCCACCTTAATATGACAGTTTAATGTTAGTGCGGCCCGCGAGTTTTATATGAATGGCGCTCGACAGCGTTGTTATTTGGGTCCAAAATGGCTCTTTCAACGTTCTGGGTTGCCTACCCCTGCATTAGTGGAAGAGCGGTAAATTAGTGAAAGTGACGGAGACATTGACATGGAGATGAGGGTTGTCTTACGTGCCTGGCCGCAGTCACACCGCAACACCTGTCCGTCAGTAATAACAGTTCCCGATAACCTGGACCAATTCAAACCATTAGTTTTTTTTTTTGTTTAATTTGCATTGCCTCACAAGATGAACACTACATATATTTCTATCTGACCTCGGATAGCACTTCGGGAGCCGTCACCTTTTTGCGCTTGCTATCCCGCCGACTGCCGTGTTGCTGTAGGGAGGAAAAGCGGAATGACACACATTGCGGAAATAACATTGTCCGTGCATCGGCTAAATACAAATATATTCCAAAACCCCAAACATGTCTTTTTCAAAGCCTGCAGCGAAGAGAAAGCTTAGTGATGAGCAAAGACAATTCCCGGAAAAGAGGGAGATGCAATATTTCTTTGAACAGAGAAAATTGCGGTGCACAAGGAATACAACTTGAAACGTCATTATACAACTAGACATGCTGAGGAGTATGCAACCCTTTTTTTAAAGAAATCTTTTCTTGCGGCCCAGCCTCACCCAGACGCTGCATCTAGTAAATTGAGTTTGAGACCCTTGCTGTAGAGAGCATTTTGTCAGTGGGCATTAAATGCTCATGCAAACATACCAAAAGAAAAATGCATTTTCCCAGATGTCGCTCCAACGTACAGCTGCGAGTGTTCGGCGTCTTTAAATCACAACACGGTTATCTCTCCCCAAAGTACACTGAACGTAGGCCTGAATATGTACAATCTATCTTAAATTGCACTGTCAAAACTGATTTTTCTCATCACGGAAGAGAAAGCCATGTTTTTGTGCAAATGACATGTTTTCGGGGACGGGACGTGTCAGTTTGCATTCTCTGGCGCAGACTGAAATATGGCAGCGGATGCTTGATGGATTGTCACGATACTCCATCCAGACGCCCGCAGTCTCGCGGGGATGAATCCCACTGACCCAATCCGATTCTTTCCCACCAGCTCTCCTCCGTTATGCTGACGTCAAGTTTGATTTGTGCAAAGTAGAACCTCGACAATCAAATCACGTTTTCTCAGCACTAGCAGTAGGGCGGAATCTCACGGGATTTTAGCAGGAAATCACACAAGAAGTTAAGGACTATTACGTTCCAGCTGAAGTATGTCCATGTTCATGCGCACTGCTCTTGGCGCATCGCACATCCGCCACAACCACTTTAGGGTAAGAGGGTTAATGTATATTTCACATTTTGAACACTTAAATCACACTTATTTTGTTAAATTAATTTTGCCAGGTCAAAATCTTTGGCGATATAAAAATGGGGATCATAGAACTGGATTCAATTCAACATTTTCAGGTTTTGAATTTGAATTTTTCCTGTGAAAATTCTTGACTTGGGACACTGCCAAATGTTTCTGTTCTTGCATGTGAAATACGGACACCTAAAATAATAATCTATGCAATACTGTCGCATGCAAAAGCTTTGAGTATGAGAGTCAGTGAGTGTGTGTGTGTGTGTGTGTGTGTGTGTGTGTGTGTGTGTGTGTGAGTGAGTGAGTGAGAGAGAGATAGAGAAACCATGACAATGACAATAAAGGGATATTATTCTATTATATTCTATTTTCTGTCTTTATTACATTTTTTTTTAATACCAGGAGTTACAGTGTTGTCTCGATGCCAATATTTTGGTCCCGGTACCAGTACCAAAATAGGATTTCGATACTATTCAAACTAAAGGGGACCACAACAAATGTTCATGATTGGCTTCATTTTAACAGAAAATCTCATGATACATTAAACATCCGTTTCTTATTGCAATTAAATAACTATTTGGGAATTGAATAAGATAGTGGTACAAACTGAAAAACTACTCATCTACACTGCAAAAAGTCAGTGTTCAAAAACAGAAAAAAAAAATACAGAAAATAGGGGTATTTTATTTGAACTAAGGAAAATTGTCTGCCAATAGAACACAAACACTTGGCTTGTCGATACTTTCCAAAACAAGTAAAATTAGCAAACCTCAATGAACGCCAAAATACCTTAAAATAAGTATATTCTCACTAATAACAACTGTACTACTATATAAGTAGGTATTTTAAATTTTTTGTTGAAAATAAAACGGCAAAGTCCATTTGGCTGTCATCTTTATTAATTATGAGACACAATTGTGTCAAAGTCATGATTGTTTTTTTCATGGTTAAAATAAGAAATGATTACTTAAAAAAAGGAGTTTTATACTTGTGAGTGTAGATGACTCAGCTTGGTATTCTAGTTTCGAGCATGTTTTACTCAATATAGGTAATAACATCTCAGCAACAAGCTGTAATATCTTACTGAGATCATTTAGGACCAAAACCTTTAAAACAAGTAAAACACTCTAACATAAAATCTGCTTAGTGAGAAGAATGATCTTATCAGACAGAAAATAAGTAAATATCACCCTTATTGGAGATATTTAGTCTTACTTAGATTTCAGTTTTTGCAGTGTAGTAGTAAGTAAGCAAACCAAAATTCCTAATTTGGCTGCTGACATATGCAGTAACATATTGCATAATTTCTGATTTTATTATTTTGTGACAACTATAAGAGGCAAGCTTGTTCATTTACTGAGAATATGTGTGTCACAGCCCGGTCACGAAACCACAATCCATCCACAGCAAGATCCAACAATCTGTCTGGCAGCATGCCAGGGCACGCCCCCGCACGCTCTGAGCACTCCACGCCCACGCTTCGCCGCAGCTGTAGACTGACAGCAATCAACCAGCCTGACAGCAATCAGGAGGACAGCATAAAGGCCAGTCACTCCTTGGAACCTGCGCCGGAACGTCGTTAACTCTCGTAGTAAGCATACGTCTCTGGCTTCCCTCTAGTTTTCCTCGCCTCCTTTTGTCTTGTACCTTTTGCCTCGTTGACTTGTCCCTTGTCCTCCTTGTAGTTGCCTCCCTCGATCCTCGATCACTCGCCTGGACTCAGATCTTGTTTGCTTGCCGCCTGCCATCGACCTCCTGCCTGTCCCCAGATCTTCCTTGTGCCTACTCCTCCTTGACCAGACGCAGGTTTCATTCAACATGCGTGTACAACATCCTCTTGTTTCATTCACATGGTTGAAGTCACATTTAATCCTGCAACCAACACTTAGAGTAGCATACACATCCCACACAATCATCAAAGGTTACAATAAACCTGGTAACCTTATGTCTTTCGAGATGTCGTCTCCTTCCAATCCTCACGTACATAACAGTACGTTCCGGCCAACCATGTCGGAACCAGACGACCCCCCCAGTCGAGACTCGCTCCCCAGGCTCGGAGCCCACGAAGCCCAGACTTGGAGGTAATGTGCTCTGTTCTTAAGACACATAAGATTAGTTTTGAGGCACTCGAGAAAAATCTACAAGACGCCTTCATCAAGTTGTATAATAAGTTGGACCAGTTAGGCCCCAGACCTGCTCAAGACTTGGTAACAGGACAGCGTGCTATACCAGCTACTAGCTCAGCTAGCATTTCTCTTAGCCGGTAGCCCAAGATTGCTAGTCCTAGCCCTTTTGAGGGTATTTTCCAACTCTGAAGGGTTTTTTTGGTGCAGTGGGAGTTTATTTTTTGCACCAACCCTCGCGCTACACTACTGATGGGGCCAAAATAGCATTTATTTTTTCGCTCCTTACCGGACCCGCTCTCAAGTGGGCTATTTCCGCTTTGGACAAGTCACTAGGCCTTTGCACCGACTACGCAGCTTTTCGGTCAGAATTTTTGGCCATGTTTGACCACCCCAACGATGGGGGGGATGCCGTAGGTCGGCTGCACACCATCCAACAAGGAACTTGCTCGGTGGGAGCTTACACCCTCGAGTTTCGGACCACTGCGGCAGACAGCGGCTGAAACAACAAAGCGCTCCAAATTGCGTTTTGTCAGGGACTCTCTGAGGAAATTAAGGACGGTCTGCTGAGGGATAGACAAACCTCTTGCAGATGGAGGTTAGATAGATAGATAGATAGATAGTTTGCTTTATATTTCATATAATTCTTTTTGCTTTTGTACAAACCCCGTTACCATATGAGTTATGAAATTGTGTTAGATGTAAATATAAACGGAATAAAATGATTTGCAAATCCTTTTCAACCCATATTCAATTGAATGCACTACAAAGACAAGATATTTGATGTTCAAACTCATAAACTTTATTTTTTGTTTTGCAAATAATAATTAACTTAGAATTTCATGGCTGCAACACGGGACAATGTAGTAGGGAAAGGCATATTCACGTTTGGGAACCTAAGAACCTAAGAAACTAATTGTTGAAGCTTTGAAAGTGGAATTTTTTCCCTTTCTTGTTTTATGTAGAGCTTCAGTCGTTCAACAGTCCGGGGTCTCCGCTGTCGTATTTTACGCTCCATAATGCGCCACACATTTTCGATGTGACACAGGTCTGGACTGCTAGTGGGCCAGGAAAGTTCCCACATTTTTTTCTTTTTTTACGAAGCCACACTGTTGTAACACGTGCTGTGTTATGGAATTGGGGTTTGTACAATCGAATGTTTTACTTTTGTATAAATGTACAGTACAGGCCAGAAGTCTGGACACACCTTCTCATTCAATGCGTTTTCTTTATTTTCATGACTATTTACATTGTAGATTGTCACTGAAGGCAGAACATTGATTAAACATTCAAGAAATGTCAGTAACAACTGTTTTTCTCGATAGGTAAGCAAACCTTGCATATTAAACAAAGCATAGTAGCATCTTGGACTATATTGAATGAGAAAATGAAGTGTTGGCACACCACACGTTTCCAGACATTTGACAGAATGAAAGCTTCCAGAACACACGTTTACACAAATTGTTAAAAAAACACAGAACATTTCTCCAATTACTTCCTCTAATCCATTAACCGTTAGGCCTTCTATACTTTTATAGACCTTGGTGTGTGGTCTACAAGAGCCGTTTACCGGGGAGCTCACTTATTAGTGACAGATACAAATAACAGCTATGATTGTAGGCAACCTCCTGACTATTTTTTGTTTTTAATTTACTCTACAAGATGGCAATAGCTGGTTTTGCAATAGAAGTGGTTTGTGGTTGTGAATGTTCTCATTCATCCAGGTCGTTGTATTTTCAGGGCATTGAATCAATCGCAACTGGACTGTTCAGTCTTAGAAGACTGGGGGGAAAGCAGGCGAGCAGAAGACGGCGTCGCTTACGCAATTTATGTGACGCGAGAGTATATACCAGGTTTTAGATAGCGCAGCTCTATTCTGAAGGTTTGGTGCAGGATCCCAAGTATTTATTCTCTACAAGAAGAGACATGCCCAGACAACAATGGCTTAGCTCAATCATTGTGAGCACAACAGTCCTAAGTCGCTCTTGATTGACAGTATAAAATGTTGGTTGGGCTACCTTGGTGTGAGACTTATGCGTGATACACTTGTAGTACTGTTGTTAATAACAAACTCAACGGCACGAAAGGGACAAGCGGTAGAGAATGAACGGCTGGATGGTATTAACGCCTTGCTTGCAACTTGCCCAAAGTTCCTTTTTTCGAAACTAAAAATATTTAGAAATATAAACAACACCACCGACCAGCTAATTTTACTCTTAGTGGTTTAACAGGATATACCCTAAAACTTTTTTCCTATGCTTTGAACCTTTTCTTTGCTAACGACCATAATGTTTTGTGTTTAACAAAGTTTTTAGTAAATACAAGCAGATCCACTGAAAAGATGCATTATTTTTTGCACAACAGCGCCATCTTTTGGACGAGTTTGCTTTCTGCAGGTGCTGTGGGGTGAACGTATAAAGTAGTTTTTTTCCTTTTGGTGCTTTAAACCGGAAGTACAAGTGCTTCCATACTAGTCCATAGTAACTCTAATCGGATGGATTTTTTTTCTAATCATTCCAAGCAACGTTTAGAAGTTTTACAATATAACTAAAACTATTGACACTTACCAAACCGTCCGATGTGTGATGTCTGTTTTCATGCATATTTGTATGTGTTATTGTAATGTATTGAAGCTAACGTTGTTACCTTTAGCTAATATGCCTACACGTTTACGTGTGACTGTGTTAGTATTAGTAACTTATAATGGCATTCCTATTGTATTGTTTTCAATGTATTGGCTTCATAAATTCCTCAGTCGATTCACCAAAATGTCACCGAGTTATCGAGTCTGTTCAGCTTCTGCAGCTAGTGGGTAAATGACGATGACTTCTGTTTTGTTTGATCATCCGTTTTACTTCCGTGTTACAGGCAATGTTCTGAAACAATTAGGGTATGTAAATAAACATTTAGAAAATATTTTTGTGTAAACACCGTTTTTTCTGGACCATAGGCCACATAGGATTATCGGCATAGACAACAAAGGCGGACGCGCAAAGATTTTCAGGATTTATGCAGATCCCAAATACAGATCAGCGGGTACCAGAAGGTAAGAAAAGTTGCTTTTGCATAATATTGCGAAACAAAATGCCAGATAATGTTTTACCTTATACACACACCATAATAATATTTGTATGTTGAAGCACAGTATACAATCCATCAAGCTGTGCAGCTTCATAGTTTACCAAAGTCGTATTAAAACATGTTGATAGATTTTTTGAGCGCCGTGTGTAGTCGTCTATATTTTCAATGGAACATATAACATGTTGGTGTTGTTTACTTGAGTCATATTGCAGTCTCCACGTACAGTATCTCTTGTGTGTGACTGCCATCATATTGCAGTCTACACATTTCTCTTATGTGTGACTGCCATCTACTGGTCACACTTATCATTTCACTATGTACCAAATAAAATAGATTCGAGGTCGGTAAGCACAAACAAAATTATTCTGTACACTGGGTTATAAGGTGCACTGTCAAGTTTTGAGAAAATTAACGGATGTTATGTTTGTCTTATAGGCTGAAAAATACGGTATATACAAAAAGGTTGGAAATGACTCCAATTAATCCCCCGGCTGTTTAAGCTGTATTTATTTAAATATTCACAATATTTAAGCAACGTGGTCATCATAGAAACTTCATCAAGGCCTGACATGACGCTGCAAATAGTTTTAACAAGGAGCTAATTTATCGTTTCCTCCTCACTTTGGGATGAAATTGTGTCCTTCATGATGAGCCCCAGCGTAGTCTAGTGTCTTCCAGTGGCCCCCTTCCGTGCTGACAGGCCACTGCCGTGACACAAATGAGCGAGATTCTTCAAAGCTTTCTCTCTCTGTGCGGCCCCTCCATGCCATTCATTCTTTTCTTCTCAAATATCGCCCGACGAATGACAGGAAAGGATGGATGGCCCTTAAATGAGGCCGCTACCGACTTGTCCGCTGGGCTTCCTGCTCCATCAGCACATCCCCAAACAGAGAAAGACATAACAAGACGCGACGTAACGCCGACAAAACACACTCAAATCTACCGGTTGCTCTCCTTAAATTAGGATAAGTTGAATTCCTTCCAATAAAATAAAGAGACGTCAATTGTTGGTTTTTCCTAGAAACCCTCCTCTGGAGGCGCTGCCTTATTTACATTTCGTCGAGGCAGCAAGGCTATGCATTCTCTTGTGCGTCAGAGCATTCCTAACCTAAATACTGCATTTTATTGACCTTCTCAAGCACGTCTAGCCGCCTTTGGGCACACCGTCTTTATTTCCTGTCCCATCCTTCCCTGTGGTCCCACCACCCAGACAGCAGAGATCCCCATCTCTCTCACCTCTGTGTCCAGACCCTCTTTCTCTTTCATGCGTCACCCCTGAAGGCAGTGACAGTCTGCTGCCCCTCCTGTCTCCAAAGTGATGTTTGTATACTATCCGTGTTCCCTTACCGACAACAATGTTGTGGAAAAAACAATCCCTGGCCACACAGGGCTTCAAAAAACAGCTAAAACCTGCTCAGTGACCTTGTGGTTAGAGTGTCCGCCCAGAGATCGATAGGTCGTGAGTTCAAACCACTGGCCGAGTCAAACCAAAGACTATAAAAATGGGACCCTGCTTGGCACTCAGCATCAAAGGTTGGAATTGGGGATTACGTCACCAAAATGATTTCCGAGCGCGGCCATTGCTGCTGCTCACTTCCCCCCTTACCTCCCTGGGGGTGGAACAAGGGCACGGGTCAAATGTAGAGATGTCCGATAATGGCTTTTTTGCCGATATCCGATTTTCCGATATTGTCCAACTCTTAATTACCGATTCCGATATCAACCGATACCGATATATACAGTCGTGGAAACAACACATTATTATGCTTAATTATGTTGTGATGCCCCGCTGGATGCATTAAACAATGTAACAAGGTTTTCCAAAATAAATCAACTCAAGTTATGGAAAAAATGCCAACATGGCACTGCCATATTTATTATTGAAGTCACAAAGAGCATTGTTTTTTTTAACATGTCTCAAAACAGCAGCTTGGAATTAGGGACATGCTCTCCCTGAGAGCATGAGGAGGTTGAGGTGGGCAGGGTTCGGGGGGGGTTCAGGTGTGTGTGTGTGGGGGTAGTGGGAGTTGTGGGGTGGGGGGGGGCGGTAATATTGTAGCGTCCCGGAAGAGTTAGTGCTGCAAGGAGTTCTGGGTATTTGTTGTGTTGTGTTTATGTTACGGTGCAGATGTTCTCCTGAAATGTGTTTGTCATTCTTGTTTGGTGTGGTTTCACGGTCTGGCGCATATTTGTAACAGTGTTAAGGTTGTTTATATGGCCACCCTCAGTTTGATCTGTATGGCTGTTGAATAAGTATGCTTGCATTCACTTGTGTGTGTGAAAACACACAAATTGGTATGTATCAAAACACGAATTGGTATGTCAGACTCAGCCCTGTCTTGGTTTAACTCTTATCTAACTGACAGGATGCAGTGCGTCTACCATAACAATGTGACCTCGGACTATGTTAAGGTAACGTGTGGAGTTCCCCAGGGTTTGGTTCTTGGCCCTGCACTCTTCAGCATCTACATGCTGCCGCTAGGTGACATCATACACAAATACGGTGTTAGCTTTCACTGTTATGCTGATGACACCCAACTCTACATGCTCCTAAAGCTGACCAACACGCCGGATTGTAGTCAGCTGGAGGCGTGTCTTAATGAAATTAAACAATGGATGTCCGCTAACTTTTTGCAACTCAACGCCAAGAACACAGAAATGCTGATTATCAGTCCTGCTAGACACCGACCTGTATTTAATAATACAACTTTAACATTCGACAAGCAAACAATTAAACAAGGCGACTCGGTAAAGAATCTGGGCATCTTCTACCGAAATCTCTCGTTTGAGTCACACATTAAAAGCGTGACTAAAACGGGCTTCTTTCATCTCCGCAAAATCACTAAAATTTGCTCCATTTTGTCCACTAGCGACGCTGAGATCATTATCCATGCGTTTGTAACGTCTCGTTTCGATCACTGTAACGTATTATTTTCGGTTCTCCCCATGTCTCGCATTAAATGTTTACATCCATACATCCATCCATTTTCTACCGCTTATTCCCTTTTGGTGTCCGATGGCCATGGATGAAGCACTGGCTGTCCAGAGTTGGGACCCAGGATGGACCGCTCGTCCACAGTCGGGACCCAGGATGGACCGCTCGCCTGTGTTTCGGTTGGGGACATCTCTGCACTGCTGATCGGCCTCCGCTTGGATGGTTTCCTGCTGGCTCCACTATGGACGGGACTCTCGTTACTATATTAGATCCACTTTGGACTGGACTCTCACCGTTATGTTGGATCCACTATGGTTTGGACATTCACAATATCATGTTAGACCCGCTCGATTTCCACTGCTTTCGGTCCCCTAGGGCAGTGGTCCACAACCTTTTTGTATCCGCGGACCGGTCAACGCTTAATAATTTGTCCCGCGGCCCGGGTGGGGGGTGGGGGGATGTCCTTTTTTTTTTTTTTTCTTTGTCATGAAAAAGGGACGTTTCTGTCATGAAAAAGGGAGGTTTTTGTGGTTGGTGCACTAATTGTAAGTGTATATTGTGTTTTTTATTTTGATTTAATAAAAAAAAAATATATATATATATATATATATATAAATATATATATATATATTTTTTGTAAATAAAAATTAATAAAAAATTATTCTGCGGCCCGGTACCAATCGGGCCACGGCCCAGTATCGTGGTTTGGGACAACTGCCCTAGGGGGGGACATATACGGTCCTCTCCAAGGTTTCTCATAGTCATCATTGTCACTGTCACCGACGTCCCACTGGGTGTGAGTTTTTCTTTGCCCTTATGTGGGCTCTGTACCGAGGATGTCGTTGTGGTTTTTGCAGCCCTTTGAGAGACTTGTGATTTAGGGCTATATAAATAAACATTGATTGATTGATAAAAAAGCCGTAGATATTATGTGATTGGGCCGGCACGCAAAGGCAATGCCTTTAAGGTTTATTGGCGCTCTGTACTTCTCCCTACGTCCGTGTACTACTCCGTACAGCGCCGTTTTAAAAAGTAATTTATTTTACTTTGTGTAATCGATACCAATAATTTCCGATATTACATTTTAAAGCATTTATCGGCCGATACTATCGGCAGTCCTATTCTATCGGACATCTCTAGTCAAATGCAGAGGTTATATTCACCGCACCTAGTGTGTATGTGACTATCAGTGGTACTTTAATTAAAAAAACGCTGCAGTATGTAAAAGAACAACAACCACAAAACAAATGTTTGTTTTTTTTCAATTTGGCCTGTCCAGCCACTCAGTCAACTCATATTCTGGATGTAGATGCCCATATTTGCTGTGCAGATTCACTTTAGAAAAGAGAAGTGTTGGATACTTCTCGTTGCCTAATTTTTACTTGACTTTATTAAACGGGTTATACTTGTATTGCGCTATTCTACCTTCAAGGTACTCAAAACGCTTTGACACTATTTACACATTCACCCATTCACACAGACATTCACACACTGATGGCGGGAGATGCCATGCAAGGCCCTAACCACAAGCCATCAGGAGCAAGGGTGAAGTGTCTTGCTCAAGGACACAACAAATGTGATGAGGTTGGTATAAGGTGGGGATCGAACCAGGAACCCTCAGGTTGCTGCCATGGCCACTCTCCCAACTCCGCCGCATCGTCCCCATTAACTATGCTCTTTAAAATGTTCTTGTAATCAGACCATATTTTCGGTATATTAGATTGAATCTGGGCAGAAGGGTGGGCCAGGGGTTAGTGCATCTGCCTCACAATACGAAGGTCCCGAGTAGTCCTGAGTTCAATCCCGGGCTCGGGATCTTTCTGTGTGGAGTTTGCATGTTCTACCCATGACTGCTTGGGTTCCCTCCGGGTACTCCGGCTTCCTCCCACCTCCAAAGACATGCACCTGGGGATAGGTTGATTGGCAACACTAAATTGGCCCTAGTGTGTGAATGTGAGTGTGAATGTTGTCTGTCTATCTGTGTTGGCCCTGCGGTGAGGTCGTGACTTGTCCAGGGTGTACTCTGCCTTCCGCCCGAATGCAGCTGAGATAGGCTCCAGCGCCCCCTGCGACCCTCAAAGGGACAAGCGGTAGAAAATGGATGGATAGATGGATGGATGGAATCTTTACCTGACAGGTAAAGAAAGATTCCATCTAATAAACCAAAAATATGGTCTCATTACGAGAACATTTGAAAGAGTATATGAATGAATAAGAAGACATAATTACATTATGAGTGACCTTATCAACTGTTGGGTAAGCATTTTATTACACAAAACTATTTTTCCTTTGAGTGATATAGAAATTGATCAGAGCTGTTTATCTGTTTATGTAAGAATGTAGTTATTCATTAAACAGCCCATTTAGTTATGTATTAATGTGAGATGCGTTAGCATGCTTGTCAATGGAAGGGGTAATGCTGCGTTCCATTTAAAGTACCACTGATAGTCACACACACACTAGGTGTGGTGAAATTGACCTCTGCATTTGACCAGTCCCCCTTGTTTCCTGGGAGGTGAGATGATCAGTGAGCAGCAGCAGTGGCCGCGCTTAGGAATCATTTTGGTGATTTTACCCCCAATTCTAACCCTTGAGCTGAGTACCAGGCAGGGAGGTAATGGGTCCCATTTTTCTAGTCTTTGGTATGACTCGGCCGGGGTTTGAACTCCCAATACCTCGGAAGTTTGAAGTCAGAGCTGGGAATGACGTCACAGCCGAGTTGTGAGCTTTCCAGTCACGATGTCGAAAATCAAGAAGGCCACATCCACGAAAACTATTTGTGCAGTTGCCTTGTATGGATATAAACAACAACTATATGCAACCTTCGAAAACAGTAGATGAAGAGGATGCACAGATGCTATTGCTAGTGATGTAGAACATATACCACATGAAATCAATGTAGTTTACACCACAGTGACGTTACCACATACGTAAGTACAACAACATACTAAATATGGCTGATTAACTGCGAAAAAAAATAATCATAAATGCTAATAAAAAAGCGGATATCATTGTTTACATCCAAAGCAGCCATCTTTGAAACAAATTGGTGAAAAAGCTCAGACTTTTCAAATCGGAAATGTGACCTTGACGGCGTTCCAACTGCAAAATTCCGACCAGGAACTCGGAAATTCCAAATTCTCTATACAAATGGAACCATACTTGCCAACCTTGGACCTCCGATTTCGGGAGGTGGGGGGTAGTGGGGTGGGGGGCGTGGTTGGGGGCGTGGTTAAGAGGGGAGGAGTATATTTACAGCTGTTGTGTGCGCAGTTGTGCACTGCACTTTCTAAAGTAGATGTTATTGTCACATATGCATGATTGATTGATTGATTGAAACCTTTATTAGGAGATTGCACAGTACAGTACATATTCCGTACAATTGAACAGTAAATGGTAACACCCGAATAAGAGTTTCAACTTGTTTAAGTCGTGGTCCATGTTTCACAATTCATGGTACAAATATATACTGTCAGCATAATACAGTCATCATACAAGTTAATCATCATAGTATATACATTGAACTATTTATATTATTTACAATCCAGGGGGTGAGATGAGGAGCTTTGGTTGATATCAGAACTTCAGTCATCAACAATTGCATCAACAGAGAAATGGACATTGAAACTCTCTAGGTCTGACTTAGTAGGATATGTACAGCCAGCAGAGAACATAGTGAGTTCAGACAGCATAAGAACAAGTATATACATTAGAAATACATTTGATTATTTACATTAGGTTATTTACAATCCGGGAAGATGGGATGTGAATGGAGGAAGATAGTAAAGGGTTGAAGTTACCTGGAGGAGTTTTGGTGCATGTACAGTAGATGGCAGTATTGTCCTGTTTAAGAATATCACAACATTGCTGTTTACAGCAGACAAACTGCATTACGGTAGACGAAAACGTGACTGCTGTTGTTGTGTGTTGTTACCGCGCTGGGAGGACGTTAATGAAACTGCCTAACAATAAACCCACATAAGAAACCTGGAACTCGCCCCTCGATCATTCTACAGTTCTAACGTCATTGGGCAGACAGGCTGTTTGGTATATTGTGGAAAAGAGGACGTTAAAACAGGCTGTCCTCACTCAGGTCCGCATGGAGCTGGAGAAGGTGTGGCCTCCAGCTCCACCTGAATTTCGGGAGATTTTCAGGAGAAAATTTGTTCCGGGAGGTTTTCGGGAGAGGCGCTGAATTTCGGGAGTCTCCCGGAAAATCCGGGAGGGTTGGCAAGTATGAATGGAACACACCATTGGAGCAGTGTTTTGATTTTTAGTCACGGAATATTCTTTGCCGTTGAGTTTTTAGCTATTGTAAAAAGTGACATACAGTTCTTTTGGGTTAAAAAATAGAATGTTAGTAAACGTTGGTTTGAAACTCGAATGCTGACAAATTTGCTTAGCTAACTTGTTAGCTTGCTTGTAATTTTTTGGGGTTTGTGGGACTTTTTTTGTGTGTCAGTCATGGAAGATTCGGGTGTTGATTTTTGTGATTAGTATCAAAACATTTCTTGTTCCATCCATCAAACTACTTAGCTGTCTGTCAAATGACTACCATAGAAGGCTTTTATCCGATAGGATATTGAAGAATTCTGGCTATTCAAAAACAACATCAAAATTGAGATTAGCAGGGGTGTGGACTCGAGTCACATGACTTGGACTCGAGTCAGACTCGAGTCATGAATTTGATGACTTTAGACTCGACTTGACAAAATGTAAAAAGACTTGCAACTCGACTTAGACTTTAACATCAATGACTTGTGACTTGACTTGGACTTGAGCCTTTTGACTTGACATGACTTGCTACTTTCCCCACAACCCAACGATTAAAAAGTTATTCAGGAGCGCTCCGTATCTTCCATCGTGTACAAGTGTGGATCTGTCAGCGTATGTGCGCTACCTGTCAGTACAACAGCCAATCAAATTACATCCCTGTTGTTTTCGTCACACAGCATTCAGCCAATCAAATTGCAGAAAAACAAAAAAAGAAGAGCTCTCAAACAACCCGCCAGTGAGGAAAAATTATGGGAAAAAATAGTTTCGTTCGGGTATTAAAACTACGAGTTGGTCAACAAAAATCGAATTCCAGTATGCAAAGCATGCGGTTCGAAGATTACAGACGGAGACGCAACAACGTCCTACTTCGTTTGACATTTCAAGATGCACAATGAAGGGTAAGTTTTGAATGTAAGCTAGCGTTTATTGGCTGAGTAACGTGACTTTTATTTGCTGTGTAGTTAAATCAGTGAGGCTGTAAACTCACTGCTAACGTTAGAACCACAGACATCTTATAAGTGGACGCAGCATCGAGCGCTACTGTCTACTCGCGCAGACGAGACGCGCGGCCGCCATCATGGAGTGGTGATCCCCTCCACTCAGTGCAATTCATTTGACAGGAGCAATGAACTGTCAGCACATTTAATTCATTTTATCTCACTGAATACCACTTATTTTCACCCGCTTTTATGTCATACGTGTAGCTATGATAAAGGACACATGTTTTGGCGTGTTCATAGTTTGCTTAACAGTAATATAATAATCTTATATGCCATAAGTGACCAGACGTCCGAGATCAAAACTGGGAATAATAATCCAAAAAAGGGGGAAAAACGGTCAGCTATTTTTTAAGTTGAAGAAACAATATGATTAGGTTATATATACATGAGTATATCCTACATAAACAATGTATGAATACATTAGATATCTATATATCTTAGGGACCTATAGACTGTATCTCTGTTTTTTCAGCAACAGAGAGTTTATTCTGTCTTGACACTTTGTATTGTTATTTTCTATTACATTCTTCCCTTAAATAATAATGTTTACAGTGATTGTTTTATATGTATTTTTCATGTATGTTGCTTTGGATAAAAGTGTCTGACAAATACTTAAACATATATAAAAACCTGAAAGTCTTTATATGAACTAAAACCACCAATCTTTTTCACTGGATTCAGAATAAAAGCGAAGTCTGTCTTACCCAACAATGTTAGTATTTGAATATTGTTACTTGAACACTTATTCCTGGTTACAATTATACTGTTAAGAGAGTATTGTCTTATATTTTGCCCAAAATGAGAATGCATCATAATCAGTGGTGGCTGGTGAATTTTGTTTTAGGTGGGGCTGAAAGTTTGTAAACCAAATACCTGTAGAGGGGTCATCCTCCTCCAGAAGATTTCTTTGTGATTTTCACATACAAATATTGAAGATCTTTGCTCCTTCTCAACTCTGTGGTGATATTCTTTTCACAAAATACAACCAATAGTACGTTAATGTTAAATCTTACTTATGAAAAGTAATCCCCCGATTTCTGTTTTCAACAGTCCGCTCATTTGAGCAGCAAAACGCTGAACACCAGCCCGACATCTTTGTTTTCTACCTCTTAACTGTCAGTTTAGGCTGCTCGCCGGCACCTCGTCACCTCTTCAAGATGGAGGCTAAATTGCTCGTGTAATAGCAGCCAATGCTGCGTCTACTTTTAAGATGTCTATGGTTATAATGTCATTGCAAACACGACAATCTGTTGCGTCCACTGCAGTTCACTACTTTATTCATACTTTTTGTCAAATTATTTTTTTAAGCAGGGTTTCATGAGGTACCTACACATAGTGTTACGTTAGTCAATGTATCACAAACGGTAATGTAACGTTATACGGTGGTCAGCAGCACCGCATATTTTAGCCACCTACAAAAAGACAGACATAGTCAAATAAAGGTCAGTTAAAATGTATACTATATTAAGAATATGTGTACATATTGCATAGGGCCCTGACATCTAAAAAGTACAACTCTGTTCATTGTTATGTTCATGTATTTGTTATGTTTTTCATGTGTATGCACACATAAACACACATACAGTATGAGATGAGATCAATGAGATAAGGTAAGAACAGGGTATAAACTGCTGTGGAACTAGTTACAATGCAATATTCCATGGAAATACAATGTTAACACGTTTGTGCGAATAAGTACAGTTGCACTTGTTTTTTTAAAATGTGTTTATTCAGTAAAGGATTGAGTTAAATGTTTACAATGACTGGTTATTAGTGCTATTATGAAGTGCAATGTCAGCACTATTTTTTTCCTGCAGTTTCAAATGCACTTGTTTTAATAAATGCATACAGTGTTTTAAAAGCATACACAATCGTGTAAATATATTAGTCTGGGGTTAAAAGGACTTGAAATGACTCGAAACTCAAAATGCAGGACTTGGGACTTGACTTGAGACTTTCCAGTCTTGACTTTGGACTTGACTCCGCACTTGCCTGTCTTCACTCGAGACTTGAGGGCAAAGACTTGAGACTTACTTGTGACTTGCAAAACAATGACTTGGTCCCACCTCTGGAGATTAGTCATTTTCAGGGTGGCTGAGTCGAGAAGAAGAAAATAGTCCTAGAAATAAGCTGAACACAGCCTTTCAACTCAGGTAAACCATGAGGGAATTGTGGCTGTGAAAATGAGTCGACCCCTTTAGGCGAAATGAAGATGCTGAGGGGAGTCTATTACGAAGCGACGCAAAGAGGGGGAGGGGCACATCTGGCGAAAGGCAACCCGTTAAAGCTATTACAGTACACACTATATTAAATTACAGCCACAGAACAAGAGCGAGCAGCTGCGAGAGCGATAACCTGCCAGGAAAGGCACGTTAACACACACTGACACAGGCCGGCAGCTTTACAGGGTGAAAGATTGACTCCCAGCTTAAAAAGACAATCAGTGAGTGAGCGCCGCACAGTCAGTAAAAGTCTAAGGACAAGGTGCAATGCAGGGGAAAAATATTGTTTTCTCCGAAGGTCCATTGAAGTTTGCAGTAATGGTGGATGTTTTGGAGAGCTAATGGTTGTGCTACTTCTCACCAAAACTACGTCTTTCCTTTGGGACCTAGAAAATGGGAGGAAGGGGCCTCATTAGGGGTCCAAAAGGGGTGCGCTGTGGTATTTGAAGGATGGAGTGATGACAGTAACATGTTGTTTGTGTACCAAAGTGAAACGGCTCGGAACATGTCAGCCTGGACGCTTGTCACCAAAAAGAAATGTGCGCTGACCTGCTACAACTACATGTGCTAACATATGTTACAGCTTATATACTTTGTGTGTGTGTGTGTGTGTGTGTGTGTGTGTGTGTGTGTGTGTGTGTGTGTGTGTGTGTGCGTGCGTGCGTGCGTGCGTGCGTGCGTGCGTGCGTGCGTGTGTGTGTTTTGTTTGCTCTAAGTAAGGGTTTCAACTCTTTTCTTTCTCTTGCACCCTGGTAAAAATTTTTAACATAATCAACATAACTAATATCTCATTTAAAGATGAAGATGCACCATTTACACTGAAATTTAAAAAAAATAAAAACATGTAACAATCTATAGGGCACTGTTTCAAATACTTGGAACTACTCTGACAATCTTTATACATAAGAAGATCATTGCTATTATTTAATGATTTAGCTTGAATGAACTAATGAGAAAAAAAATTAAAATAAAGCTGCCTATCTGAAGCTACAATCGGGCGGAAGGCGGGGTACACCCTGGACAAGTCCCCACCTCATCGCAGGGCCATATATATATATATATATATATATATATATATATATATATATATATATATATATATATATATATATATATATATATGTATACATACATATATGTATGTGTGGGAAAAGTCACAAGACTACTTCATCTCGACAGAAATGTTTCATGAAGGGTTCCCTCAATCATCTCCTGATGATTGAGGGAACCCCTCATGAAACAGTGTATATATATATATGTATATGTGGCCCTGCGATGAGGTGGCGACCTGTCCAGGGTGTACGCCGCCTTCCGGTCACGTGCGCCGGGAATGCTCCATGATGGAGGTGGGGCAGGTGATGAGGGTTGCCGAGCCTCCAGTACCCGCCCCCGATCCAGGGGAGACGTACAATGTCCCAGTAAAGATACAAGGGAGTACATACCGGGCTATGGTGGATTCGGGATGTAAGCAGGCTCTGATCCACCAAAACCTGGTTTGACCCGGAGTCTTGAGGCAGGTAACACGGGTGAAAATTAGGTGTATTTATGGGGATGTGCACGAATATCCTATTGTACCAGTGAAAATTACATATGGCAAGCAAAAACGTAGAGTTGAGGTAGCCGTAAGTACGCACCTCTCGCACCCCGTAAATTTGGGCACGAATTGACCAGGGTTTAATAAATTATTGGCACAATGTGTGGGGGTGCGTTCATTGACAGTAAGAGAGGGGAGTATCCGCGCTGTTCTTAGCGGCGACGCAGCTTCATCCGGGAGTGCCGAGCGGGAACCGGCGGGGCCTTTGCGGGAGGCCCCCTCGGCACCTCGATGGTCACCTACGGAGGACTTTACCCTCGAGCAGTCCCATGATGAAACTTTGCGCGAGGCCTTGGACCGGGTCGATTTTATTTACGGTCAGCTGGTACGCCCGGGGAAAACGCGGATATTCCCAAATTTTTCAATAATTAGGGATAGACTTTACCGAGTGCGCCGTGACATGCAAACAGGGGAAGAATGCACTCAGTTGTTGGTGCCAAAACGCCACCGAGAAATTATTTTCCGGGCGGCGCACGTTAACCCAATGGCTGGACATTTAAGATATGACAAAACACTTAATCGGGTCATGGTCCGACTCTATTGGCCAGGCCTCCGGGGGGATGTGCGCATGTGGTGCGCCGCTTGCCCGGACTGCCAGCTGGTGAATCCAGGAGCCACCCCACGGGCACCGTTACGCCCATTGCCGCTCATAGAGGTTCCGTTTGAGAGAATTGGCATGGACCTCATCGGACCATTTCACCCGAGTGCACGGGGATATCGCTTTGTGCTAGTCCTAGTGGATTACGCAATGCTGTATCCCGAAGCAGTGCCTTTGCGCTCCATCTCCACCAAAAGTGTTGCGCAAGCATTGTTTCAAGTAATCTCCCGAGTTGGAATCCCGAAAGAGATTTTGACTGACCAGGGCGCGTCCTTTATGTCACGCAAAATAAAGGAACTGTACGGATTATTGGGGATAAAAGCAATCCGCACCAGCGTGCATCCTCCGCAAACGGATGGGCTGGTGGAACGATTGAATAAAACGCTGAAAAAAATTATCGGTAAGTTTATGCACGACGACAAACAAAATTGGGATAAATGGTTGGATCCCCTCATGTTTGCGATGCGGGAGGTACCCCAGTCCTCGCTTAGTTTTGCACCGTTTGAGTTATTGTATGGCCTCGCGGAGTCTTGGATGTCATTAAAGAAAGCTGGGAGGCTCCAGCAAAAATGAAATACAATATGTCCTTGACATGCGAGCAAAACTCCACCAGGTGGGGCACTTGTCACGCGAGAATTTGCTCCGTGCTCAAGAGCGTTAACAGCGCACGTATAACCGGGAAACCCAACTGCGTAAATTTACACCGGGAGATAAAGTGCTTGTATTACTTCCAACTTCAAGCTCTAAATTACTTGCAAAGTGGCAAGGACCCTTTGAGGTCACGCGGCAAGTGAGTGATGTAGATTATGAGGTTCGACGCTCGGACCATCGGGGGGACACGCAGCTTTACCATATGAATCTACTGAAGGCATGGAGACAGGCGGAGCCTGTTTCTATGGCGACGGTGGTAAAGGAGGAAGAGGAGTTGGGGCCAGATGTCTCGCACTCCGGACCAACCCCTCCGCTTTCCTGTGACAACCAGCTCACATTGGCCCAGCGAGCGAAGGTAGCTGAGTTACAGCGGCGCTTTGCTGACGTGTTCTAATCACGGCCCGGCCACATGAATCTTATCCGACACCACATTGAGGTGCGGTTTCGGCCATATAGGCTCCCCGAACACAAGCGTAAAGTTGTGCGAGAGGAATTAAAAAAAATGCTTGAAATGGGAGTGATAGAAGAATCGCACAGCGCATGGTGCAGTCCCATTGTTTTGGTGGGGAAGAAGTATGAGACCGTGCGTTTCTGTGTAGATTACCGCAGGTTGAACGATCAGTCACGTTTTGACGCATATCCAATGCCTCGGGTCAACAAGTTCCTGGATCGGCTGGGCACTGCTAATTTTTTCACCACACTGGATTTAACCAAGGGTTACTGGCAGATTCCCTTGTCACCAGAGTCCCGGGAAAAAACGGCCTTCTCCACTCCGGACGGTTTGTACCAATTCGTGACAATTCCGTTCGGCTTGTTCGGTGCGCCTGCCACGTTCCAGCGTCTCATGAACCGGGTGCTGCGGCCCCACGCTGCATACGCGGCTGCATACGCGGCTGCATACCTGGATATTATTACCATCCAGAGTAGCAGCTGGGAACAACACATGCAGCGGGTGGGGGCGGTGCTCGAGTCCCTGAGGCGGGCGGGGCTCACTGCCAACCCGGCGAAGTGCGCAGTTGGCCGGAAGGAGGTACAGTATCTGGGGTACCACTTGGGGGGGGGGGAGCAGGGATCGCAGCCTGTCCACCTCCCAAGACAAAAAAAAGAAGTTCAGGCAGTTCTTGGGGCTGGCGGGATACTACCGGCGGTTCATTCCACGGTTCGCGGATTGGACTGGCCCCTTGACGGACCTCACCCGAAAGGGGTGCTCCAGAACTGGTCCATTAGACGGAGCAGTGCCAGCGGGGATTCGAGAAGGTAAAAGAAGCACTCTGTGAGGATCCGGTGCTGCGCATGCCTAACTTTTTTTCTGCAGGCGGATGCGTCGGGTCGGGGACTGGGGGCAGTTCTGTCCCAGCAGGTGTGGGGGGGTCGACCGCCCCGTGTTATATCTCAGCTGTAAGTTGTCGGACCGGGAGGCGAGGTACAGCACGGTGGAGAGGGAGTGCCTTGCCATCCGGTGGGCAGTCGGGGCCCTCCGCTACTACCTGTTGGGGCGTGCCTTCAGCCTCTACTCGGACCACAAACCGCTCCGGTGGCTCCACCGCATGCGGGACACCATCGCGAGGATCACCCGGTGGTATCTTGCACTATAGCCCTACAACTTACGGGTGATCCACAGGCCGGGTACTCAGATGGCCGTGTCCGACTTTCTCTCTCGGCCCTCTATTGGGGAGAGTGGGCGCGGCCGGACGGCGGCGCGGCCGGACGGCTGCCCGGCCTGAATCGGGCGGTGGAGGCATGTGGAGAGGGCGTGTCCTACGCAGCAGCCGGTCATGAAGCAGCAATCAGGTGAGCAGATACCTCAGCTGGGACGAGTTATCTAATCACCTGTCCCCTTTATCAGCAGCGTTGGAGACCATGAGCGGGGCTGGCAGAGAGTGAGACTGCCAGACAAGAGGAAGCAGGAGTGAAACACTTTGCACATGACTGTGATCGGAGCCGAAAGACTACAATACTGTTGAACATTGGAAATGATGTGAAAACATTAAAAGACTTGTGAACATGTGAATTGTGAAGAAACATTAAATGTTGTAAACTACTGCGCCAAAGTGTGGTGTTTCCCGTGACGCAGCGAGAAGGCGGGACTGAGACTTCTACACACTCCTTTTCCACTGTGGCATAATTTCGCTCATGGCACTGGAGCTTACTACTAAAAAATTTCACTGGGTGTTCTTCTCCGTCCACGAGCTTGGCGAGCACGGCTCCAATGCCCGTGCCTGAGGCATCAGTGTGGTGGATGAACGGCTGGCTGAAGTCGGGGGGTTTCAACACAGGTTCTTCACACAGGGCTTTCTTCAACATGTGGTCCGGGTGTCCACAAACATAACATTTCCGCTGTTGGGGCCGACTGGGTCTCTCAGGGGCAGCGCCCTGAGATGAAGGGTGGGGAAGGAGCTGGCGGTGGCGCTCTTCGGTCGTCGGGACCTAGCCTCTCTTCCCCAGCGGCTCTGGCCGTTTCCATACGGGTGGCTCTCAGCATGTCCATGCTTACTTGGTGGTTCTCTAATAAGGCCACCAACTGCTCCATATTTAAAGGGCTTACTTGTGCAGCATACTTCCAGGCATCGGGGGGAAAAAGCTCGGATACAGCAGTCTATAACCAGTCGGTCTACAGAGGGAGGGTTTCCTTCGCTCGTTAGCCAACGGTGTGTTAGGCAGAGCAGTGCAGCTACCTGCGGTCGCGGTGGCTGTATGGGCTGGAAGGTACAGACGTGATATTGTTGGGCCGTGGCAGGCAGACTGCACCCTTGGCTGTCCATCCATCCATCCATCCATCCATCCATTTTCTACCGCTTATTCCCTTTCGGGGTCCCGGGGGGCGCTGGCGCCTATCTCAGCTACAATCGGGCGGAAGGCGGGGTACACCCTGGACAAGTCGAAACCTCATCGCAGGGCCCCTTTGGCTGTCGAGAATGGCTTTCTTTAGTTACTTGAAATCTCGAGCATCCGCCAATGCCAGGTCGCTACACACTCGTTGGGCTTCTCCAGTGAGGAAAGGTGCTAGAATGGATCCCCATTCAGCTACCGGTCACTTCTCCATGGCCGCAGTGCGCTCAAATAAATCTAAATAGGCTTCCACATCATCCTCCCCCGATAGTTTAGTTAGGACCGCAGCGGGTACCTGTGTACTCTTCACATCTTTAGCAATCTTTTTTACTCGCTCTTGCACCGCACTTTGAAGTTCCTTTTGGCTTTTTAACAAAGCACTAAGTGCATCTGCGTGTGACATTGTGGGAGGTTGGCGTGAATCAGAATGCCCACATTCTCCACCATATGTGGCACCTGATTCTCACCAAGACACAGGATTGGGTTCGCAGAAAGCCGAAAATAGCATTTATTGTACAAGTCTTTGTAGGAAGGGCAGGGTGTGGAAGTATCAAAATTAAAGTGTCCATTAACAAACTTAAATATCTCCCATTCGGGGCTCTCAATCCTTCACACAGCACACTTATATGTCGTAGGTATTTGCCTATAAAACAATAGAAACACAACATGAGTAAAACATTTCACTTGTAATGTCCTCAGTGGTGAAATAGTGGATGTCTCACTTACCGCCTGATGCACCTGCCTTGACACAGAGGAGAGCCAGACCTGAATGAGGCAGAGTTAAGAAGGGTTTGTAACCGGTGTCCCACCTGGCCGCACAGCTGGTGGCACTTAAGGCTGATTGAGAAGGTAGAGGGGAATATACCACTCCTCGATGATGCGGCCAAGGCTGGGGCGTTGTCTTCCGTGTTCAACTCTGCCTCCATTCCCTGGCTCCTCCCCTGTGAGGTGCTTACCTGTCAGGCGGTGTTTGAGTGAGACACCACAATAGATAGATAGATAGATAGATAGATAGATAGTACAGCCCAAAATTTTGAACAAACCTCCTCATTCAATGCGTTTTCTTTATTTTCATGACTATATACACAGGCTCCAGCGACCCCCACTACCCCAAAAGGGACAAGCGGTAGAAAATGGATGGATGGATGGTTTGTCCCTGAAGGCATCAAAACTATGAATGAACACGCGGAGTTATTTACTTAACAAAAAAGGGTGAAATAACTGAAAACATATTTTATGTTCTAGTTTCTTCAAAATAGCCACACTTTGCTCTGATAACTGCTTTGCACAATCTTTGCTTTCTCTCGATGAGCTTCAAGCACACCTGTGAAGTGAAAACAATTTCCGGTGACTACCTCTTGAAGCTGCATGACCTCTTTAATACAATGCACTGCAATAAATAATGTTCTTTTAGTCATTTCCTTAGTATTGCGCTAAATCTTTTTGTTGCAGTGCCGGATTTCTGGGTCACGAGTTGTAGTCACCCGCGCGCAAACCTAATACTTATTTCCTCCTATCTACTTAAGCTCTCCAGGCCATTCACTCGGCACCAGTAGATTCCTGATGGTTCACCCTTTCAGTCGTGTTCTTCTCCTCTGCTTTGGCTCCACTCACACTTCTCGTTTCCTGCGGCTCAGCCTCGGTGTTGCCGTGTAGTGTTAACTGTTTCCTTGCCACACATATTGTGTGCAATTTCCATTTCTCTACACTTTTGGTGTGCATCTTTAGTTATTTTCCCTCACCCCTTTTTGGGTGTTATTTTGTTATTATTATTATTATTATTATTATTATTATTATTATTATTATCATCATTATTATTTGTTCTGCATTGGGGTCCTACACTGGCTGAGCCGATCATGATCAAGAATGCTTAGCAACAAATGACCACATTTAAAGCTGTGAGTTTGCATGGACATGAATACCGTTAATCATTTTGATGCCTGTTGGATAAATCACAAAAGTAATTAAAAAAAAAAAAGGCACAAACATAATAAGGTAAATGTGTAGTTTCCTAAATGTAAAAAGGGAAAAAGAGCAACATTTTAACAGTGTGAATACAATATACAGGTTGGCTATAAAGGATACTGCACAGTCCATTTAAATGTCACAATGCCTGAGCCATTCTACTGCCCCATGCCTAACACGTGCGTACGCACACACACAACCACACACACACACACACACACACACACACACACACACACACACACACACACACGCACACACACACACACACGCACACACACGCACACCCACACACACACACACGCACACACACACACACATTCTTGTATTGTTACCTTCTTGAGACCTCCGAAAAATGCCGACCTCTTTCGGACCACCCTTTCTAGATATATAAAGATGTGTATTTATTACATTAATAATAACTTCATTCAATGCAAATATAAAAAAGGTCATATTTTTGATTACTTATTTTAATTTTTTGTTTGTTATTGGTTTGTAATCTTCATTATTTACTTCAAGTTATTACAGTATGTCTCTATATTTATACATTTTTTAAAATTAATTTTGGCCAAAGGGGGCGCATTTCAATTTCTTACACGTATGTTGGCCAGAGGGGGGAGCACTTTTAAAACCGACACACAGTCAATTAGAAAAATGCCCCCTTTCTGGGACCACCCTCATTTTGATAGATCTCACCACTAGGGGTGCATATGAGATCTCTATTTTTTTGTAATGTGCTTAAGGCCGATGACAAACGAGTCACGGACCATAGATGGCCTCTGTGCCGCACTTGGGGCAACACGGCTGTAGAAGCTAACTGTTAATGGCCACTATAGTCTTAGTATCATAGTGTATTTGTTCATAATGTAGTCACATATGGGACGCGGGTTATCTTACGTCAGCACCGGAAGTTGTATTATCAGCTGTTTACCTGGCGGGTTTTGTCGGGGATGAATAGGGAAGTCCTCCTTCAGCTGCTGTCTTGTTTTGTCATATTTTGCTGCATTTTACACCCGTCAATATTTACTTTTGTATGCACATTAAATTAACTTAAAATCCTGTCTTTGGAGAAATGTTCATGGACTCTCGTATTTGGCTCTCTTTTAGATGCAATGGGGGCAGCACGGTGGAGAGGGGTTAGTGTGTCTGCCTCACAATACGAAGGTCCCAAGTAGTCCTGGGTTCAATCCCGGGCTCGGGATCTTTCTGTGTGGAGTTTGCATGTTCTCCCCTTGACTGCGTGGGTTCCCCTCCGGGTACTCCGGCTTTCTCCCACTTCCAAAGACATGCACCTGGGGATAGGTTGATTGGTAACACTAAATTGACCCTAGTGTGTGAATGTGAGTGTGAATGTTGTCCGTCTATCCGTGTTGGCCCTGCGATGAGATGGCAACTTGTCCAGGGTGTACCAAGGTTATCAACCAAGGTATACAATCTGGAGAGCCAAATGAGGTTTGTTGTCCTTTGTCTTTTTTCTCATTGTTAAAAAGCTGATTTGCTGCCAAACTTGCACAAGCTGAGATCAAAGATGAATGCTACGGAGCAGAAAATTGGGATGGTTAAAAATTCTGATCTGTGACTGAGAAAGGATCAATGGAAAGCTGCTCACAGGATCAGTTTCTCCTCTCAGTTCCCAGAGTGAAAACTGACTGGAGAAATTGTATTTACAGTTTTCTGACACCACAAATAGATTAAGCTACGGAATAATTTGTATGCGTAAGAACTGGGTCCTTTTGATCTTTTTTTTTTTTTTAATTGTTGTTTATAGATATCTCAGCCCGATTGTAGCTGAGATAGGCACCAGCGCCCCCCGCGACCCCGAAAGGGAATAAGCGGTAGAAAAATGGATGGATGGATGGATAGATGCAATGGTTTTCCGTATTGGGACCACGATTTCGGTCCTAACTTGTTCCTCATATGGAAGGTACTTTTCCTGACCTGCTCAGTGGCCTAGTACAGTGGTGCTCTAATGGGGGTACACAGTTACAATCGGGCGGAAGGTGGTGTACACCCTGGACAAGTCGCCACCGCATCACAGGGCCAACACAGATAGACAGACAACATTCACACTCACATTCACACACTAGGGCCAATTTTAGTGTTGCCAATCAACCTATCCCCAGGTGCATGTCTTTGGAAGTGGGAGGAAGCCGGAGTACCTGGAGGGAACCCACGCAGTCACGGAGAGAATAAGCAAACTCCACAAAACTTTGTTGATGTCTCAAAAGGGTAGAAATACAAGAACACCACCCCCCCCCCCCCCCACACACACACACACACAGACACACACAGACACACAAAGGGTCACTGCATGGTTACACATGGTGTATGTTTGGGTGTTGATGGCAGAGTCACCTGTGCAGTAAGGTTTCTGCCAGGTGGAGCAGACAGCTGCAGGCCTCTTATTTTAGTTTGATATTTAAAAAAACATGTGACCCCTATTGTAGGTGTGAAGAGAGCGGCGACATACATGACGGATGGAGAAGGTTAAGACTGATCCGCTGACATGTTGTTTTGTTCCCCACAGCGTTGGCTTGTAGATTTTGCTAAATCTCCTATTAAAAGTTGGACACGCATCAGAGTGGATTGGGTGTCAGCTCTGTAGTTTTATCTGGTACCTGGTCGCTCATTCATCTGACAGATAGGAGAGGGGGATGAAGATTGGCCGTGCGAGGGCTTCCCCGTCCTTTTCTTCGGCAGAGTGCATGATACATACTTTCCAAATAAGGCTCCCAAAAGCGTGTAAACGGCCCACCTGTGTGCTGTAATGTGGCCTCCTCCGCAATTTCCTCCACCCCCTTCCCCCTTCTCGTTTTAGTGGCAGACAGCGAGGCCAAAGCAGCGCTTCTTTCTGGCTAATCCTCCTATGAGAGAGAAAGCTCTTGGCAAGAACCAGCTTTGATCCTAGACAAATGAAGACAAAAAAACATAAGCTACTTATTTCTTTTACTTCCCGAGCTCGTCTCTCACCCCAGTGCACCCGACGAGCTGTCGTGTCGGACGCTCGGGTCATTGAGGTCACGCAGGGAGGCGGCCTCGCATGTTAGCAGCCTGCCTGGTCCCGTCATGTTCTGTTTATTTAAGTCCGCCAGTAAGGATATATTTTACAACTAAAAAGTGCTAAAAATAAACAAATACTAGTAAAAATGTGAGTTTAAAAATACAGTAGTGAGTGTTTTGTGATAAAAGCTGTCTCTCAGCTAATTGTTATGATTCAAAGGGCACCTATATTATGAAACACTTTTCTTACTTATCGTTACCTGTTTTTGTGTATTTGCAATCTGCATAAATCCCGAAAATTTGAAATCGAACCATGGAGGCTGGGCAGAGGTTTTTATTCAACAATCTGGCCTTACTTCATTCTTCCTCTAAATGAGCCATTTGGAATTTGCCCCATTTGTGACATTTTTCCCAAGTCTGACTTGAGAGGATATCTCCATATATGGTCAAGTTTTACCCGCGGAACTTTGCGCGAGTCTGCCATTCAATAAATCAATTCCTTTGTTGTCATTGTCAAAAATAACACTTAAGTCATTAATGTCAATGAGATTTTGTTTGAGCTTTGTCCAGCGGCATAGAAACTGCAATGATGTGCAGGCTGACCATAGTTTACAGTTTAGCATTTCTCAATGAGAACGCGTGTAGAGGGACGTGGGGGGGTGGGAACAGTCAGATGTCTGATGGGTGTTGCGTTGATGCTGCAGCAATGCAATGTCCAGAGCACAATTATTGAGGTGGTGAAGAGTGAGGTAATAAGATGGTCGGGGGCAGTAAAGGGGCATGCTGTTCATTTAGCAGTCTCATAGCCTGGGGATACAGACTGTGAGAAATTCTGGTGGTCCTGGCGCGAATCGATCAATACCTCCTTCCAGAGGGTAGCAGGTTGAAGAGGCCATGAGCTGGAGGGTATCTGTTCTTTAGGATGTTGCGTACTCGCTTTAAGCAGCGAGCCGTGTACATGGCACTCATCTCTGGGAGTAAAGTCCTTGTAATTTTCCCTGCTGTTTTAACCACTCGCTGGAGGGCCTGTTGGTTTGCTTTAGTGCAGCTAGCGCACCACACTAAAAAGCCGTAGGTGAGAACACTGCTGATGGCACAGTTGTAAAAGTTTACCATTGATTTCTACGGACTGTTTGCGCATTTTAGTTTCCTTAGAAAGAAAATACTTTGTTTGGCCTTTCCGACTGTAGAAGCAGTTTTAATGTCCCAGCATAGATCTTCTGTGATGGTCACCCCTAAAAATCTGAATTGTTTGACCCTTTTTACGAGATTGTTATCAATTAGAAGTGGAGGGTGTTCTTTCTGCCATTTCCTTCATAAGTCTACAATTTTGGCCCACCAGAATGGGCCAAAATTTTAAACGGAACAAAGCCGCGGGCCAAGGTTGAACAAATTAACCTTTTAATAGGGACCCAAACAAGTTTTGCATTAAATATTGAACAAGCAAGGCTTATATAACTTTAGTGACATGCAAAATCCAGTTTTAAATAATAATAATAATAATTTAAAAAAATATCAATGGCATATCAAAAAAGAATTTAAATAAAAATGTTATGACTTTTTTTCGATTTGCAATCTTCTGAGGTAAATATCAAATATTTTCCCACAGGCTAATAATAAATTTAAAAATAAAATAACAATATTGAATGAACCAAACATTCAAGCCTTGAAGTAGCAAGAGAAAATGCATGAATAAAACGTTAATTATTGGTCAGTTTGCTGGAAGTTTCCCGGAAGAGTTAGTGCTGCAAGTGGGTCTGGGTATTTGTTCTGTTGTGTAACGGTGCAGATGTTCACCCAAAATGTGTTAGTCATTCTTGTTTGGTGTGGGTTCACCGTGTGGCGCATATTTGTAACAGTGCTAAAGTTGTTTATACGGCCACCCTCAGTGTGACCTGTATGGCTGTTGACCAATTATGCCTTGGATTCACTTGTGCGTGTGTGTTTGTGTGTGTGTAAAAGCCACAAATACTATGTGACACGCTGTTAGTATGGAGGAAAAGCGGACGTGACGACAGGTTGTAGAGAACGCTAAAAGCAGTGCCTTAAATTCACGCCCCCAATATAGTTGTCCAGGTGGAAATCGATAGAAATCCGGGAGAATGGTTGCCCCGGGAGATTTTCGGGAGGGGCACTGAACTTCGGGAGTCTACCGGGAAACTTAGGAGGGTTGGCAAGTATGAGTATTAGCCGTGAATGCGGTGTTACAGCGGCACCGACGCTGTATAACACCGGCGGGCCAGCTCTAATGCTAAATTGATATTGCCTCAAGGGCCAAATTAAATTACACGGCGGGCCAGATTTGGCCCGCGGGCCAGAGTTTGACACCCATGTGTTAAATGCTGAGCTGAAATCGACAAAGAGCAACCTTGCATAAGTGTCCTTAAGCTCAAGATGTTCCAAGAGTCTATGGATTACAATAGCGATGGTGTCTTCAGTCGATCGGTTCTCCCGGTATGCGAACTGATATGGGTCAAGGAATGGTGGTATTGCCTTTTTAATATGTTTCAATATCAGTCTCTCCATGCATTTGGCAGGCATGGAGGTGAGTGCTACAGGACTGTAGTCATTTAAGCATGAGATGTTGGCCTTTTTGGGGATGGGATTTATTGTAGCGGTTTTGAAACAGGCAGGGACCCAGGATGTAGACAGTGACAGATTAAAAATGGAAACAAATACATCTGTGAGTTCGTCCGCGCAGTGCTTAAGCACACGGCCCAGAACGCCATCAGGTCCAGCGGCTTTCCTTGGGTTGATATTACGCAAGGACTTTATGGATATGGCGGCGCGCGCAGTCGCAGCGGCCAGGAGTTCCTACAGCCGGCATAGTCTTTACACCCTGTTGATACTGCTCTGTGAAACATGCAAACTCCACACAGACAGATCTCGAGCCCGAGATTGAACTCAGGACTACTCAGGACCTTCATATTGTGAGGCACATGCACTAACCCCTGTTCCACCGTGCAGCCCTTTATATAATTTATATTTATTTATGATAGACTTTTTTGTCAATAAGTTAAAGGTGTTTAATGATAATACAGGCATTTTTAACATATATATTCCTTTTTTTCATGAAGAAAAAAATATAAGTTGGTGTGTTACCGGATTCTGATGCCTTGGATTGATTGGAATCAGATAGTAGTGCTGATAACATCCGCATTTTCAAATGGAGGAGAAAAAACGTCCTCCTTTCTGTCCAATACCACATGAAAGTGTTTTTGGTATCATATTTGTCCAGCTTCCATACTCCTTTCTGTACACTTTACAAGAAATGCATTTACGGAAAACTCCGTAGCTTGCTAGCTTGTGTGCGCGAGGCTCTTATTTTGTTAGTGCAGGCAGGATGGAGCAGCACTTTTATTGTGAAGACAAGAACTGTGCGGTCGGTCTTCAGGCTTTTGATGGCATGTACAGCGCGAGAGTCTGTTGAAATAAAAAGTGTTTCTCGCCTTCCCATCGGCCATGTTTTGTTCTTAATACTGAGCTTAAAGCAGCAAGCGTCATCTCACAAGATCCTTGGATGCCGCGAATGTCCATCAGGTGACAATAGTGACGTCAAAGTTAAAATTGATAATCGCAATTTTTACGACTATTATTTCAATGCATGGCTGCCGATCAACCGACACATCCTGCGCGATCGACCGGTAGCTTACGATCGACAGTCATTAAACTCCTTTTTCTCCATCCTGTTGTTGTGGGGCAGACTGGCTCGTACATGCACATGCATCCTCCATTGTTGCCATTTCTAATACAAAGTAGCATATAGCTCTAATTTATATCCGTCAGTAGACTTGTTATGGAAGCACTAAAAAGTACAACATGGCTGACGGGGAGAAGACGCAGTTGAAGTGGAGGCACGTAAGTAAGAGCGCCCATAAAACGGTGTATCCTGAACAGGTAGTCAGAAAGCGGTTTGAAGATGTTTTCCATCCATCCATTTCCTACCGCTTATTCCCTTTGGAGTCGCGGGGGGCGCTGGTGCATATCTCAGCTACAATCGGGCAGAAGGCGTCGTACACCCTGGACAAGTCGCCACCTCATCGCAGGGCCTTGAAGATGTTTTGTAAAACATAATCTATGTAACATTTTCACCAAAGAACCACCATTACATGCTATGTAGACCACAAGGAAGTGTGTAAAATGTAGAAAAAAAAAATAAAATTACCTTTTTGTGTTGGTAGCAAAAATTGGAGTAACTAGCATCTGCGCCATTAGTTGGCATAGTGACTTTCCTCGGGGGGAAGGCGGAGTACACCCTGGAAAAGCCGCCACCTAATTGCAGGGCCAACACAGACAACATTCACACTCACATTTACATCCATCTATTCATCCATTTTGTACCGCTTGTCCCTCTCAGGGTCGCTGTGCTGGAGCCTATCCCGGTTGCACTCTGGCAGGAGGTGGGCCACACACCGGTCAAGTCGCCACCTCATCGCAGAGCCAACACAGACAGACAGACAATATTCACACTCACATTTAAACACCAGAGGCAAGTAAGTGTTGCCAATCGGCCTATACCCAGGTGCATGTCTTTGGAGGTGGGAAGAAGCAGGAGAGAACATGCAAACTCTACAGACAAAGACCCCGAACCCAGGAATCAAACCCAGAACCTTCTCGCTGCAAGGCACATATGCTAATCAATCCACCACTGTGCTGCCCTATTTTACTTATAATCTCCTTGAAATTACTTTTTGACAACAATTCATCCCTAAAGTGCAGTTGCACTTTTTATTTGGGACATCGTGAAATTATAAGGCTACATACCCTTTCACCAGAACTGTCGCAAATTTGCCAAAACTGAAGAAAAATATAGACGTTTCAACCCATGTTGACATCTAAAGTACTGCTACAAGCACACAACATGTGAAGGCAAATAGACACAAACTGAAGGAGTAAATGAAATTTAATTTCTAGGTGTTATGATTGATGAGAATATGAACTGAAATATCTCAAAAAAAAAAAATACAACATAAGGTGGCAAGAAGTACGTCAATAATGAATAAAGTTAAATATGTATTTGACCAAAAATCATTTCATATACTGTACTGCTCGATAGTGTTACCATATCTAAGGTATTGTGCATAATTATGGGGAAATAACTATAAAAGTATGCTCCGGGTACTAACTGTGTTATAAAAAAGATCAGTCAGAATAAAACATAATGTTGGATATAGAGAACACTCAAAGCCTTTATTCATTGAATCGAAAATATTGAAATTCCACAATACAGTGAAGTTGCAAACAGCTAAAAAAATTTGGAAACTATAAACTGCTACCAAAGAACATTCAACAATGTTTTCTCAACAAAAGAGGTGAAATAAAACCTTGAAGAAAAATGTAACTTAAAACATTTGTATGCACGTACAACACTTCAGACCTTTAGTATATCAGTATGTGGGAATAAATTATGGAATTGATTAAGCAAATGCATCAAACAATGTACTGATATGATCCAATTAAAGAAACTGTTCAAACTTAAAGTATTTACAAAATACAAAGAAGTCTGAACTTATTGATAATATGAAATACAATTAACTTAATTCACAAATATTTTTTTATTTATTTTTGAATTGTTTTGTTAATGGAGTACATTGTGAATAAATTGACAACAGGAAGTGATAAAAAAAAGAAAAATTGCTATGTAGTGTAAAAGAGGTGGGATTAAATAAGTTTGGCTTCTTACAATTCTTTTTCAAACATGTTGAAAAGGGAGACTGGAAATTGTGATGTGTCATGTTGTAATTGTATGCATTTTTCGAAATAAACTCAAACTCGACTCAACTCAACTCAATCTAGACTAAGATTTTACCTCTTGTGTAATGCACACAAAACATATTAGAATTGTTTTACCTTGATTACACATGAAAGGCCATGACGACAGACACAAACAAATGTGGACCTGTTAGTGTCCGAACCTTGTGCGGCAGTTTGTGTGACACATCTGTGCAGATTGGAAACAAAACAGCTGTTTGTTGTGTAGAAGTTTGTATCAACAGTCGCATCTGTGCGATGGGTTTGGCGTGGTACGGTCAAACTAACTGTGACACACACAAACGGAAATGATGGCGTGTGTGCGTGCATGTGTGTTGACGCATTTGGTCACATGAGGAACTTTTGCAGCGACCCTTAACTAAACACACACACACTCTATTCAAGCTCCAGGTGTTCAGCACACACACAAACAGAGGGACAGATGTTGCAGTCAACCAGGAAATTACGTTTAAGGTATTCTCTTGCACTATCATGTAGTATTCCTTCAAAAATTGTACTATGTAAAAGTGTCATGGAGACAAAGAAAAACACAAAACAGGGTTATTTATACAGTACAGCTGCTGTCACTCTCACTAAGCAGTCTGTCACCAGCATCATTAACCTAAGTAGGGAGGACTACAAACTCCTTCTCCCCCGCAGACGCTTATTTACTGATTGGGACAGGGGGTCTTCCAAAAAGTTATACATCATGTTTCTAAAGCTCTGACAAGAGGTTAAACTTTAACCTGTGGGGCAGCAAAAATAAAACTGAAACACTTTAACCGTTAAAGTGTTTCAGTTTTATTTTTGCTGCCCCACACAGCTGACAAAGGACAAGGGGAGTCGGTAGGAGAACAGTCAAAAGAGGAATTGTTCTAAAAACATTTCAAGATTATGTGAAAGCATTAATTATATTAATGTAAAAAATACATCACCATAATGTGTTATACGCAAATTAAATTTTAATCACCACAGCTGATGCTACCTTCCTATTCAAACAATGAGTTTAGGTACCGTATTTCCTTGAATTGCCGCCGGGGCGCTAATTAATTTAAAACCTCTTCTCACTCCTGCGCTTACCAAAGGCATGCGGTAAAAGTAAGCATGCGCTAATTATTTTAAAACCTGTTCTCACTCCGGCACTTACCAAAGGTATGCAATAAAAATTTGAACTTGGACCTTAAATCCTACTGAATAGCTCTTAATCTTCTTCCCTTTATGCGATTTCAAATTACCGGTATTGAAATCAGCCTCCACCATTTTGAAAATGATGACAGGGGAAGTATCACCCGTGTTGTCACGAGTTTGACCTGGCGGTAATACTAAGCATGTGCTAATTATTTTGGGAAGCGAGTTTGACCCAGCAGTAATTCAAGGCAGGCGCATACTATCTGTGGCAATTCAAGGAAATACAGTAAGTTAGATTGTGTCCCAAATATACATTATAATTACCGTATTTTCCGGATTATAAGGCGCACTGCTGATGAATGGTCTATTTTTATATATTAGGCGTACCGGATTATAGGCCACATTAAATGAGTCATATTAATATATTTTTCTCTGAATTAAAGACACTTCCTTGTGGTCTGCATAACATGTAATAGTGGTTCTTTGGTCAAAATTGCGACGATCTGTCACTTCCTTTCTGTTGGTTTTCCTTGTTTTTGTATTTACTTCCTGTCAGTGCTCTTATTTTGGTAAATTTCCTGTTTGTTCCGGAGCAATGTTTCTCTTCTCACTTGCCGTTGATTGGCAGCCGGTCCACACCTGCTGCCAATCAACATATGTCTATTTATGTTTTCACTCGAGCATTGCTCAGTGCTCGAAGATAATTCAATGTTTGGAATTTTTGTTTGCACGACTGCTTCATGTTTGTTTTGGTTGATGATAATTAAAGTCATCTTACCTGCTCTCAGCTCGTTCTGGTTCTTGCATCTCGGGGTAACTAAACGGCAGCCATGCGGTTTCGTAACAAAAATGTTGCATAGATTATATTTTATAGATCATCTTCAAGCTGCTTTCTGACATTCGCTTCCGGATGTGCCGCTTTGTGGGCGGTCTTATTTACGTGGCTCACCTCTTCTACCCATCCTCTTTGTTTTAGCAGTGTAGCGTGCAAGGACAGGAGTGGAAGAACTGTCAAAATATGGAGCTAACTTTTTTAATGACATTCAGACTTTACTTCAATCATTAATGGCGCAGCATCTCCTCATTTGGAAACAACTAGAAGGCTGGAAATGTGTACCATGAAAAACAGTCCAACCGGACTCTCTAGTAACTAAAGTTCCTTGGGTGAATAATGTTTACTCACTACACCGGTATGTTTTAGCGCTTTAATGGCGAGTTTACTGACAGATATAAGTAAGAACTTTACACTACTTTATATTAGAAATGGCAACATTAAAGGATGAATGTCCCATAACAAGAAGATAGAGAAAAAGAAGACGCTTATCCACTATGGCGTCGGACGGACTACCAAGGCAGACGCTTGCAATTTTTCAAGATTTATGCAGATCCCAGATACAGATCAGCAGGCACCAGAAGGTAAGGAAAGTTGCTTTTGCATATTGTGAAACAAAATGCCAGATAATGTCTTACTTTATACACACACACCATAAAAATACTCACCATAACATGTTTAATGTGCCGACAATCCTTCAAGCGGTGCGGCTTCATAACTTACCAAAGTCGTACTAAAACATTTTGATAGGTTTTTGAGCCCCGTGTGTAATGTTCTATATTCTCAATGGAACATATACAATGTTGGTGTTATTTATTTGAGTCATATTGCATACTGCAATCCTTACACACACACCATAATAATACCTGTATGTTGAGGCAGAGTACGTCTGACTACGGTAGCCGTCGTGCTCCGGCAATCCATCAAGCGGTGCAGCTACATAGCTTACCAAAACCGTTCTAAAACATTTTGACAGATTTTTGAGCGCCGTGTGTAATGTTCTATATTCTCAATGGAACATTTAAAGTTTTGATGTTGTTTACTGGCGTCATCTTGCAGTCCATACGCATCTCTTATGTGTGACTGCCATCTACTGGCCACACTTATTATTACACCATGTACCAAATAAAATAACTTTGTGGTCGGTAACCACAACCAGAATTATTCCATACATTAGGTGCACCGGGTTATGAGGTGCACAGTGGATTTTTGAGAAAATGAAATGATTTAAAGTGTGCCTTATAGTCCAACAAATACTCCATATGTTTGTATGTACAATATATTAATCTCCCGGTATGTGCGGGAGCCAAAGAATAGCCCCAGCCACACAGAGAGCCCAACCAATAACAGTAGGTGCAGTGCCCAGGGAACAAAGGACCACCGGCCCCACGCAGGCAGCTCGGCCAGCGACAGGACCACGCCTACTGTTCCGGTGGGTAAGCCAGCGGCAGGGGGTAGACAGAAGCGACCAGCCAAGGACAAGGCACAAGAGAAACAGGAGACAACTATCCCCCAAGCCAGTGGGAAACCACACCCCACACAGGCATAAAGAGAGGATGCTCTCGAGAGGCCCAGACTCTGCCCGCAGCCGGACAGGAAGACCGCTGAGCCCCTCAAGCAACCGGGCCCCCACAAGCCCCACCCCCTCAGGAGAGCACGACAGGGCCAGCCCCGGGCCACTTCAAGTTGGCCGCAGTAGGACTGCTCAGCACAGGGCCACGGAACCACCACCCGTAACCCTTGCAGGGACCCCAACGATCGAGATGGGACATCCAGAGCCTCCCCCTGAGGGAGGAAGAAAAAAGAAAATCACAGACACTCAAAAACACAACACTAATACCCCTGCAGCTGGCCGCCTTGCAACACCACAACAAGCCACATGGCGCACTGAGGCGTCACGACAGAAGTGGGGAGGAGACCCAGCAGGCCTCCACTGAACAGGGCAGCTGGAAGAGGGTGGCTGTCAGGAGCCAAGGGCCAAAGACACACAGCGGCAGCCCGGGACGCCGACCTGCTCTGAGGGTGACACTAGTCCCCAACGTCAAAATATATAAAAAAAAAAAAATTTAATAATAGATGTAGTAATAATTACATACATACACACTAGGGGTGTACGAAAAAATCGATTCGAATACGAATCGGGATTCTCACGTTGTGCGATTCAGAATCGATTCTCTTTTTTTTTTAAATATATTTTTATTTTTAAAAAAATGACATTATTATTATTATTTTTTTTATCAATCCAACAAAACAATACACAGCAATACCATAACAATGCAATCCAATTCCAAAACCAAACCTGACCCAGCAACACTCAGAACTGCAATAAACAGAGCAATTGAGAGGAGACACAAACACGACACAGAATAAACCAAAAGTAAAGAAACAAAAATGAATATTATCAACAACAGTATCAATATTAGTTATAATGTCAGCATAGCAGTGATTAAAAATGCCTCATTGACATTATCATTAGACATTTATAAAAATAAAAGATAAAGAACAATAGTGTCACAGTGGCTTATACTTGCATCGCATCTCATAAACTTGACAACACACTGTGTCCAATGTTTTCACAAAGATAAAATAAATCATATTTTTGGTTCGTTTAATAGTTAAAACAATTTTACATTATTGTAATCAGTTGATAAAACATTATCCTTTACTGTGACGCCTCGGTGGCATTGTGGTGACGTAATGATTTATTTACACACTAAAGAACACTATAAAACAGACTAGGAAACAAAACACTTTGCATGAAGGCACTAACAAACAAAACAACAGAACTAGCGTGGAAACTAGAAAGAACAGAAAGCGCTAGCGTGAGAACTAGGGAAAAGAACAAACAAAATAGCGTGGAAGCTAATCGAGCGCTAATAGTTACCACAATGCTGGAATGCGACGTCATCTGTTGCGTGGGAGCAAACAAGAGTCCAAGAATGAATGTCCCACAAAGGCGGTCTTAAATGAGGAGATAAATCAGGAGGCAGGTGTGCGTGATTAAACGGAAGGCAGGTGACACAAGTGCGTTGCTAAGACAACAGACACAAACCGGGAAGTGCCACAAAGAACTGAGGAAGACAAATACAAGACAGAATGTGATAACAAACAAAACCAAAACCAGAATATGCCATGATCTAAGACCTGGATAATGAAATTTACAATTATAAAAGCTTTTTTTTTTTTAATCTACTACTCTGCTAGCATGTCAGCAGACTGGGATAGATCCTGCTGAAATCCTATGTATTGAATGAATAGAGAATCGTTTTGAATCGGAAAAATATCCTTTTTGAGTTGAGGATCGCGTTGAATCGAAAAAATCGATATATAATCGAATCGCGACCCCAAGAATCGATATTGAATCGAATCGTGGGACACCCAAAGATTCACAGCCCTAATACACACACATATACACATTTATAAACATACACGTACATAAGCCAGGGAGGCAGTGACCCACCGTCCACCGAGATTTGGTGAATCCCCTCCCCCAGGTCTGTTGCGCTACATTGAAAGGAGGTGACATTCTAACCAGGCGGAAAACAATCGCTCAAGCTGAAATCTGTTTCCCTTTAAACCATCCACAAGATTATTGATTGGCTCAGTGGCACTGCTGTTTCTTGCCAACGTGACACAACACCATCACCGTAATGACTGACAGCACACAGCAACTGACCAATCAGTGGTCAGATGTCCCAACGGTCATTTGGATGCTGGTGGAGGGTAGAGTTGGCCTCTAAATGGCGATATGAAACAAGAGCAGGTAAAAGAAAGAAAATATCAAAACAAGCGAAGCCTCTGCTCATCTTGAAGGTAGCTGTGTTTTTGACATAAAACGTTGAGGCGTAAACACTCCCAATGTCTGCCAGTCCCTGGTGGTTGAATGCCTTTTGTTACAGAGGAGCATGGATCAATCGTCAGCCAGGACATACCAGGTAAACATTCAACTAAATCATCATGCAATCTTGACAAAACCAAAGTAAAGTTATTAATGTTTACTCTGTCCATTTTGTGCAAAAAAATACATTATTAAACAATTTGTTTCCCGTGTATTCAAAAACATGCATCAAATCCCTTCATTCTGCACCCCCACATTCAAACCAGTTATTAGTCCCTCACATCTCATGCCTAAATTTCATTCCTGGGTCAAGTGGTACCCACTGTTCTTATAATTCAGTTTTTGTCAAAAATGTTTTGCCAAATTTTGCCTCAGTTTTCACTTACCGTTTCGGTTATTGTGCGGCCAATCGTTGTTTGTTTGCCGCCGTATCATTCAGCAGAATTGTCATGCAAGGAATCCCATGTATTGGTGATGCTAAATAATACAAAGTGGGGCCAAAGAAAGCAATTGCCAGCACTTTAGTAAAGAAGGTGAGAAACACTATTGAATTCAAGGAAGAGGTCCTTACAGCAGGTGGCCTTTGTGTGACTCTACTAGTGTTGTCCCAGTACCAATATCTTGGTACCAGTACCCAAATATATTTTGATACTTTTCGGTACTTTTCTAAATAAAGGGGATCACAAAAAAATGCATTATTGGCTTTATTTTCACAAACAAATCTTAGGGTACATTAAACATATGTTTCTTTTTGCAAGTTTGTCCTTAAATAAAATAGTGAACATACTAGACAACTTGTGTTTTAGCAGGCTCCTAATTTATCTGCTGATGTATGCAATAACATATCGCGTCATTTATCATTCTATTATTTTGTCAACATTATTAAGGACAAGTGTTAGAAAATGAATTATTAATCCACTTGTTCATTTACTGTTAATATCTGCTTACTTTCTCTTTCAACATGTTCTGTCTAGACGTCTGTTAAAATGCAATAATCACTAATTCTTCTGTACTACCGGTACCTTTTAAAGGCGGTATAGTATGGAATATGATTCATTTGTATCGCGGTACTGTATTAATACCGGTTTACCGTACAACCCTAGACTCTACCATCTTCTACTACCTACTAGCATATCTCCATCTTCGCCAACAGGAGTCTTTAATGAAGGTAAAAGTGATGTTAAATCTTAAAAGAACCCACAAATGTGCATGTGTATTACATGGTTTTCTGCATGTAAAATTAAAGGCCTACTACTACCCACCACGCAGTGTAATAGTTTATACATCAATGATGAAATATTAACATTGCAACACATGCCAATACGGCCTTTTTAGTTTACTAAATTACAATTTTGAATTTCCCGGGAGTTTCGTCTTCGAAACGTTGTGTAATGATGACTTGTACGCAAGTTGTCACGGGTTTTTAGGAAGTATGAGCGCTGCACACACACACAGCTAAATGTCGTCTGCTTTAACGACATAATTATACTGTTTTTTGGACATCTGTGTTGCTGAATCTTTTACAATTTGTTCAATTAATATTGGAAAAGTCACAGTAGAAAGATGGAGTTGGGAAGCTTTAGCCTTTAGCCACACAAACACACGGTGATTCATTGTTTAAAATTCCTGGAGGTGAAACTTTACTATGGATCAGAGCGCGGTCAAGAGAACATGGATCCCGACCACATGTCAACCAGCAGGTTTCGGTGAGAAATTTGTGGTTAAAAAGTCAGTTCTTACCGGAGAAAAGCTGAGCTTGTGCCGTCCATAGCTGCCGTCGACTCCCCTGAGACACTGCGCGTCAAGACACCCATGGAGACACCCTTCCGACTATCAGGTACTATTAAACTCACTAAAACACTAGCAACACAATAGAAAGATAAGGAATTTCCCAGAATTAACCTAGTAAATGTGTCTAAAAACATCGGAATCTGTCCCAATACAATCATGTCTTTGTTTTTTTGTTTTTTCCTAGTCCGTCGCTATCAATATCCTCAAACACAAATCTTTCATCCTCGCTCAAATTAATGGGGAAATTGTCGTTTTCTCGGTCCGAATAGCTCTTTTTGTTGGAGGCTCCCATTAAAAACAATGTGAATATGTGAGGAGCCATCAAACATGTGACGTCATCGTCTGCGACTTCCGGTGGAGGCAGGGCTTTTGTCTTAGCACCGAAAGTTGCGAACTTTATCGTGGATGTTCTCTACTAAATCCTTTCAGCAAAAATATGGCAATATCGCGAAATGATCAAGTATCACACATAGAATGGACCTGCTATCCCCGTTTAAATGAGAACATCTCATTTCAGTAGGCCTTTAAAATAATTCTCTATAAATTGTGTTTTGTTTTAATCTTGTTGGGTGTCTGAAACGGATGAATCAGATTCACACCAGCTGTTATGAGAAAAGTTGTTTCGGTTTTAAAACGATTCGGTCTTCATCTGACCTTTTGGAATGAAACACAAAACCACTATAAGTTTTTTTTCCCCCCTTTATTAATTGATTAATGCTTCTGATGAACTTGATTCCTGTCGGCTTTTTACAATTTTTTTGTGCCAGATGTTTTGTGCAAATAAATAATGGTCTCCTTGAAACACAAGTCTGTGATGCAAGGAGCCAGCAGGGAAAAGAGCAAGAGCGATTTATTTGCTAAATATTTATGAGTGTGTATATTCAGTCCACAACGTGTTCTGCATTTAGGTTCCTCGCCCCCCACTGCTGTTTATAAACCGTCTTTCTGCATTGCCTCCTGTGGACTGTTGGAGCAAGGGCGGAAAAGTGCCTCGTGACCCCGTTGTTCATCGCCGCTCAGATCTTCGGCCAGGCTAAGATTTGACTAGAAAAACTCCCACAATGCTCAAGAGTGGCGGAGGCTTCCAAATACTTCAGACTCTCTTTAGAATAGTTCCAGTAAGCCTTATCTCATTTTTAAACAGGCTTAAATATCAAGAAGGGAATATTTTGCTGGCATGACTAAAAGATTCCTGCATCCATCACATAGACGGTCGCACACCCCAAATCTGCAATCTGCAAACAAATACTCCTTTCTGCTCCGTCCTCCCTTGTGGAGACATCACGCTCACATGCGTGCTTGCAGACATACTAGAATACACACACAGATGCAAGCACACATTCCTCTCCCACACTGCACCTGTGTTAATGCACCAATGGGGGAAAAAAACGGGGTGCTACCGTACATTAAGCCAGAGGGATGAGTGCAGCGTCAAACACTGCATTAAATTACAGCGGCGCTTTATAAACACTTGCTGCACGGTACCTTAGCTGCACGCCAGCATCTGCAATCTGCAACGGTATTTAAGACAATCGCATAGCCAAAAATTTGAAACAAGACTAACTAATGTATCCTAATGGACATCCACAGTTTTGTTGTACTTTCAAGGTCCGTAACAGTTCCAGAAAACAAATATTGAAGGCCTACTGAAACCCACTACTACCGACCACGCAGTCTGATAGTTTATATATCAATGATGAAATCTTAACATTGCAACACATGCCAATACGGCCGGTTTAGTTTACTAAATTGCAATTTTAAATTTTGCGCGGAAGTATCATGTTAAAACGTTGTGGTGTGATGATGCGTGCGAGTGACGTCACGCATTGTAGAGGACATTTTGCTCCAGCACCGTTTACAGCCATAAATTGTCTCTTTTCATCGCATAATTCCACAGTATTATGGACATCTGTGTTGCTGAATCTTTTGCAATTTGTTCAATGGACAATAGAGACGTCAAAGAAGAAAGCTGTAGGTGGGAAGCGGTGTATTGCGGCCGCATTTAGCAATACAAACACAGCCGGTGTTTCATTGTTTACATTCCCGCAACATGACGGTGAAGCTTTACTATGGAACAGAGCGGTCAAGAGAACATGGTTGGATTGGACCACACACAAAAATGACATTGTATGATGCAGCGATCATTTCAAAAGATCGTGTTTCGAAGAGGGTCCTTTGCGAAGGGCAGAGATGGGCATCGCCACCACCCGTCGACTGGTGCTGAAGAAAGGTGCGGGGCCGACCTTCAGGTTGTACAGATACGACCATATAATCTCACTAAAACACTAGTAACACAATAAGAAGATAAGGGATTAACAGGATTATCCTAGTACATTTGTCTGATAGCATCTGAATCGCTCCCACTGTATAGTTTTTTTTTTTTTCCCTAGTCCTTCACTTTCACTTTCCTCATCCACGAATCTTTCATCCTCGCTCAATTTAATGGGGAAATCGTCGCTTTCTCGGTCCGGATTGCTCTCGCTGCTGGTGGCCATGATTGTAAACAATGTTCAGATGTGAGGAGCTCCACAACCCGTGACGTCACGCGCATATTGTCTGCTACTCCCGGTACAGGCAAGGCTTTTTTATTAGCAACCAAAAGTTGCGAACTTTATCGTCGATGTTCTCTACTAAATCCTTTCAGCAAAAATATGGCAATATCATGAAATGATCAAGTATGACACATAGAATGGACCTGCTATCCCCGTTTAAATAAGAAAATCTCATTTCAGTAGGCCTTTAAGTTAAGTCAGTTTATATCACTTTAGGCCAAGGGTGTCAAACGTACAGGATCAGGCCCGCGAACAGGTTTTATCCGGCCCGCGTGATGAATTTGCTAAGTATACAAATGAGCCAAAATTTTTGAATGAAATAAACTGCTGTTCTAAATGTGTCCACTAGATGTCGCAACAGCAATTCTTTGTATCTTTGATGATGATGTTACATATGTAAAAAATAAAAAAATAAACACATGGGGGACGGCGTGTCACGGTTGGGAGAATGTCCGTGCAGGCAAACTGAGGGTTCCTGGTTAAATCCCCACCTTCTACCAACCTAGTCACGTCCGTTGTGTCCTTGAGCAAGACACTTCACCCTTACTCCTGATGGGTTGTAGTTAGGGCCTTGCATGGCAGCTCCCTCCATCAGTGTGTGACTGTGTGTGTGTGAATAGGTGAATGTGAAAATAGTGTCAAAGCGCTTTGAGTACCTTGAAGGTGGAAAAGCGCTATACAAGTATGACCCATTTACCATTTACATGATGTTAGTACATCAGTCAAGGAAAATTATCAAACTATATAAATAAGATCTTGTAATTTCCACCCCTGCTTTAGGTCAACATACAGTATATGCAAGGGATACTTTTTGCTAGGCGGTGTCATGGTGCACAATCATTTTTGCCCAGTGGTCCAAGGACAGGGAGAGTCGGCAGCAGGGCCGCGCCTCCTGAAACGCAGATCACGTGCTGTGCGTAGGGCCCCTCGATTCATGGTGGGGCCCTGTTTTGCGTGAAGAAAGAAATGTAAAATGTAATGTTGTGAATGACAGAGTGTTTCATAATGAATTTGACTGCAAACCTATTCCTAGCCGCTTCCTGCTCTGTAACTGATTGGCATATACTCAGAGTTGTGTATAAAGAGAGTAAAGCCAACTAAAAACAGGCGCCATGACTGCTACCAAGGACGTGTGCGGCTGTGTCTGGTTGCATGCAACTGTTGTCATTTTAGTGTTTCTGGCAAAATAAACCAAAATAATACGTCCATAAATACTTCTAAACATATTCCAGCTCATAAACTTACAACGAAACATGATTTTATTTACAAACCCCGTTTCCATTTGAGTTGGGATTTTGTGTTGGATGTAAATATAAACGGAATACAATGATTTGCAAATCAGTTTCAACCCATATTCAGTTGAATATGCTACAAAGACAACATATTTGATGTTCAAACTGATAAACATTTTTTTAAATCATTAACTTTAGAATTTGATGCCAGCAACACGTGACAAAGAAGTTGGGAAAGGTGGCAATAAATACTGATAAAGTTGAGGAATGCTCATCAAACACTTATTTGGAACATCTCACAGGTGTGCAGGCTAATTGGGAACAGGTGGGTGCCATGATTGGGTATAAAAACAGCTTCCCAAAAATTGCTCAGTCTTTCACAAGAAAGGATGGGGCGAGGTACACCCCTTTGTCCACAACTGTGTAAGCAAATACTCAAACAGTTTAAGAACAACGTTTCTCAAAGTGCAATTGAGAGAAATTTAGGGAGTTCAACATCTACGTTCGGTAACATCATCAAAAGGTTCAGAGAATCTGGAGAAATCACTCCACGTAAGCGTCATGGCCGGAAACCAACATTGAATGACCGTGACCTTCGATCCCCCAGACGGCACTGTATCAAAAACCGACATCAATCTGTAAAAGATATCACCACATGGGCTCAGGAACACTTCAGAAAACCACTGTCACTTAATACAGTTTGTCGCAACAACTGTAAGTGCAAGTTAAAGCTTTACTATAATAAGCAAAATTCATTTATCAACCTCATCCAGAAACGCCGCCGGCTTCTCTGGGCCCGAGATCCTCTAAGATGGACTGATGCAAAGTGGAAAAGTGTTTTGTGGTCTGATGAGTCCACATTTCAAATTTTTGGGGGAAATATTCGACATTGTGTCAAAGGGGAAGCGAACCATCCAGACTTTTCTCGACGCAAAGTTCAAAAGCCAGCATCTGTGATGGTATGGGGGTGCATTAGTTCCCAAGGCATGGGTAACTTACACATCTGTGAAGGCACCATTAATGCTGAAAGGTACATACAGGTTTCGAAACAACATATGGTGCCATCTTAGCGCCGTCTTTTCCATGGACGCCCCTGCTTATTTCAGCAAAACAATGCCAAGCCACATTCAGCACGTGTTACAACAGCGTGGCTTTGTAAAAAAAGAGTGCGGATACTTTTCCCAACTCATATGGAAATGGAGTTTGTAGTCAGAGTATAATTTTGTAGCCGAATTTGACGCACTCTGCTGCTACATTCTGGCATTGTTTAGACACTCAAACACGCACTTGACAGCTTAACAAATGTAAAAACAAAATACACAGAATGACCAAAGAATAACTTATCAGCCTCATTTTGTCAAATTCTTCATTAGCTTTGGACCAACAATCACAGAAAAATTATCACTTTTGTGTGAAGCATGTCAAGTGTGGTGGCTGCCTCCAATGTATTTGTAATCACTGTATGTATCACTCTTGTATTATTTTAACTCATCTTTCTTTTTTGCAACATGCTATGTGAATAAGTGTACTTTTCTACTTTCATCCCCATATTCCTGCGCAATAACTCAGATATACGGAGTGATTTTAAGTTTCAGAACCTATTTTGCTTTATTCATTATTTACATATTTCCTGCCACTTTATGTTGTATATTTTTTATGAGATTTCTAGTTCACTTTTTTATTTATTATTACACACAAATTCGGTTTATTTTACTCTTTATCAGAATATTAGTATTTGAGCTTGATTTTCTCTTGTTCTGCTACCGAATTGCATTATTTTAGTTTTACTTAGATTCATGGATTGTCTTTTTTTGTCAAACCATCTCTTTAATTTGTTCAATTGTAATTATTTGTATTTGCCTCTGTGTGTTCTCTTCTGAACAAAACACAACCTCGCAGAAGACGGTGTAATTGATGGCTCTGCAGCGGTGATGGCGAACCTTAAAGGGAACATTATCACAATTTCTGAAGGGTTAAAACCAATAAAAATCAGTTCCCAGTTGTTCTCAAAATCTTACCCATCATGCAATATCCCGAAAAACGGCTTCAAAGTGCCTGATTTACACCTTCGCTATATCCACCCGTCTATTGTCCTGTGACGTCACTGCGTGAAGCCAGCAAAAAAAAAACATGGCGGATAGCACAGAAAGGTATAGCATAGTAGCTCGGATTCAGACTCGGATTTCAGCGCCGTAAGCGATTCAACAGATTACACATGTATTGAAACGGATGGTTGGAGTATGGAGGCAGGTACCAAAAACGAAATTAAAGAAGAAACAGAAGCTTTTGAGCCATATCACAACAGACAGCGGAACGAGAGGAAGGGCGGACAAATTGGGTGATCGCCTTCTAACCAATGATTGGTATGTGTTTGTTTGGCATTAAATATGTGTCTAGGGAAAGGCTGGATGCAAATATAGCTACAAATGAGGCATAATGATGCAATATATACATACGGCTAGCCTAAATAGCATGTCAGCATTGATTAGCTTGCAGTCATGCCGTGACCAAATATGTATGATTAGCACACTCCATACAACAAAACTCACCTTTGTGATTTTGTTGACTTTATCGTTGGAAATGTATCTGCTTTGAGTTTCGCAGGATATCCACACATTATTGCCATCTCTGTCATCTCGTCGTCGGTACAGTGTGCAGAACAAACGAGGGACTTTCGCATCTTTTGGCCATTGGTGCAAATTGAATTCGTCCCTGATCGCCTTGTTACACGCTCTGACAACACACCGACGAGGCATAATGTTTCCAAGGTACGAAAAACAGTCGAAAAAACGGAAAATAACAGAGCTGATTTGACTTGGTGTGTGTAATGTGTTTGAGAAAATGGCGGATTGCTTCATGTTGTGACGTCACAGGTGAAAGGTCATTGCTCTGACAGCGAACAATTGAAAGGCGTTTAAATCGCCAAATTCACCCTTTCAGAGTTCAGAAATCGGTTAAAAAAACATATGGTCTTTTTTTCCGCAACATCAAGGTATATATTGACGCTTACGTAGGTCTGGTGATAATGTTCCCCTTTAACTTCCCAGATTGTCTTCCTTCCAGGTTGTGTGGGAAGCGATATAAAAGCTTTCCACAATTTTCGCGGGTGGAGCAGCCTCATGCTGCACAATAGGACCTTTTTTACACGACGAAAAAGTAACGAGGAAGCGCCTTGTAAAGACTCGAAATTCGCAGCAGTCATGGCGCCCTGTAGTCACATGAATGCCTTTTGACCAATCATTGAGAAGATCGCCTGAAACTGAATTGGCCATACTCTCTCTATACACGACTGTGCATATAATGACATCATTCCCCATGAAGTCACACCGGCTCCTGTGGCGTATCCCATTGGTGCTCATCTCAAGAAGGTGCAGTTCTAGGATCAAATCCTAGTTGAAGCTTAACCTGTTTTTACTTTCGTGGGGCCAGTGGTCCCCTTGTTGCCTAGGCACCGCACCTGTGGTTTTGGATTGGGCTCTGGGTGGCTGGGGCCGTACTTTGGCTCCCGCACATACTGGGAGACAAATATATTGTACATTGTAGCGGTTGCTTTTAAGGACATAATTCACCTCACCTGTTTACTTGACTTTGTCGACATTATTCACTGCCATTGTTCTACTGTGCACATAACAATGTTTTTCTTGTTTAACATTCATTTATGCGGTTATGAGTGAGTAATTCGGTGCGGCCCCTTCAAGTGACCTTCAAGAGTTACACCCATTTTGAGTCGCTTCATGCACTGAAAAAGTCAGTGTTCAAAAACAAGAAAACAAAATACAAAAATTAGGGGTATTTTATTTGAACTTAGCAAAATTATCTACCAATAGAACAAGAAAATGTGGCTTGTCGAGACTTTCCAAAACAAGTAAAATGAGCTAACCTCAATGAACCCAAAAATACCTTAAAATAAGTATATACTATCTAATAACAAGTGTACTTTTATTGGTAGAAAAAAATGTGATGTTTTTGCTCAATATGTTGAAAAATATTCTTAAATTAAGTAAATGCCCGTGCCATTATCCTGACATAATGATATGCACTCGGTATCATGATTTTTTTTTTCATGCTTAAAGTAAGAAATTATTACTTTAAAAAAGTATATTTATACTTTTGAGTGTTGATGACACAGCTTTGCATCATTGATATTCTAGTTTCAAGCATGTTTTACTCAATATAGGTAATAACATCTCAGCAACAAGCTGTAATATCTTACTGGGATCATTTAAGACCAAACCCCTTAAAACAAGCAAAACACTAACATAAAATCTGTTTAGTTAGAAGAATTATCTTATCAGACAGAAAATAAGTAAATATCACCCCTATTTGAGATATTTAATCTTACTTAGATTTCAGTTTTTGCATTGTGTAAAAAGATGATTCTGCTCTTTGGTTGATTAAACAGTGCACATGTTTGTGTGTCAAAGATACTTCAAGTTGTCTTGCTTTCGCGTTGCAAGCACTCAACATATACAAACCCCGTTTCCGTATGAGTTGGGAAATTGTGTTAGATGTAAATATAAACGGAATACAATTATTTGCAAATCATTTTCAACCCATATTCAGTTGAATATGGTACAAAGACAACATATTTGATGTTCAAACTCATAAACAGTTTGTTTTTGCAAATAATCATTAACTTTAGAATTTGATGCCAGCAAGACGTGATGAAGAAGTTGGGAAAGGAGGCAATAAATAAAGATAAAGTAGAGGAATGCTCACCAAACACTTATTTGTAAAATCCCACAGGTGTGCAGGCTAATTGGGAACAGGTGGGTGCCATGACTGGGTATAAAAACAGCTTCCCAAAAAATACTCAGTCGTTCACAAGAAAGGATGGGGTGAGGTACACCCCTTTGTCCACAACTGCGTGAGCAAATAGTCAAACAATTTAAGAACAACGTTTCTCAAAGTGCAATTGCAAGAAATTTAGGGATTTCAACATCTATGGTCCATAATATCATCAAAAGGTTCAGAGAATCTGGAGAAATCACTCCACGTAAGCGTCATGGCCGGAAACCAACATTGAATGACCGTGACCTTCGATCCCTCAGACGGCACTGTTTCAAAAACCATATCAATTTCTAAAAGATATCACCACATGGGCTCAGGAACACTTCAGAAACCACTGTCACTAAATACAGTTTGTCGCTACATCTGTAAGTGCAAGTTAAAGCTCTACTATGCAAAGCGAAAGCCATTTATCAACAACATCCAGAAACGCCGCCGGTTTCTCTGGGCCCGAGATCATCTAAGATGGACTGATGCAAAGTGGAAAAGTGTTTTGTGGTCTGAAGAGTCCACATTTCAAATTGTTTCTGGATGTATTCGACATAGTGTCATCCGGATCAAAGGGGATGCAAACCATCCAGACTGTTATCGACGCAAAGTTCAAAAGCCAGCATCTGTGATGGTATGGGGGTGCATTAGTGCCCAAGGCATGGGTAACTTACACATCTGTGAAGGCACATTTAATGCTGAAAGGTACATACAGGTTTCGGAACAACATATGCTGCCATCTAAGCGCCGTCTTTTTCATGGACGCCTCTACTTATTTCAGCAAGACAATGCCAAGCCACATTCAGCAAGTGTTACAAAAGCGTGGCTTCGTAAAAAAAGAGTGCGGGTACTTTCCTGGCCCGCAGGCAGTCCAGACCTGTCCCCCATCGAAAATGTGTGGCCTATTATGAAACGTAAAATACGACAGCGGAGACCCCGGACTGTTGAACGACTGAAGCACTACATAAAACAAGAATGGGAAAGAATTTCACTTTCAAAGCTTCGACAATTACGACAATTTCCAAACATTTATTGAGTGATGTTAAAAGAAAAGGTGATGTAACACAGTGGTGAACATGCCCTTTCCCAACTACTTTGGCACGTGTTGCAGCCATGAAATTCTAAGTTAATCATTATTTGCAAAAAAAATAAAGTTTATCAATCAATCAATCAATCAATGTTTACTTATATAGCCCTAAATCACTAGTGTCTCAAAGGGCTGCACAAACCACTACGACATCCTCGGTAGGCCCACATAAGGGCAAGGAAAACTCACACCCAGTGGGACGTCGGTGACAATGATGACTATGAGAACCTTGGAGAGGAGGTAAGCAATGGATGTCGAGCGGGTCTAACATGATACTGTGAAAGTTCAATCCATAATGGATCCAACACAGTCGCGAGAGTCCAGTCCAAAGCGGATCCAATACAGCAGCGAGAGTCCTGTTCACAGCGGAGCCAGCAGGAGACCATCCCAAGCGGAGGCGGATCAGCAGCCCAGAGATGTCCCCAGCCGATACACAGCCAAGCAGTATATGGCCACCGGATCAGACCGGACCCCCTCCACAAGGGAGAGTGGAACATAGGAGAAAAAGAAAATAAACGGCAGATCAACTGGTCTAAAAAGGGAGTCTATTTAAAGGCTAGAGTATACAAATGAGTTTTAAGGTGAGACTTAAATGCTTCTACTGATGTAGCATCTCGAACTGTTACCGGGAGGGCATTCCAGAGTACTGGAGCCCGAAATGAAAAAGCTCTATAGCCCGCAGACTTTTTTGGGGCTTTGGGAATCACTAATAAGCCGGAGTCCTTTGAACGCAGATTTCTTGCCGGGACATATGGTACAATACAATCGGCAAGATAGGATGGAGCTAGACCGTGTAGTATTTTATACGTAAGTAGTAAAACCTTAAAGTCACATCTTAAGTGCACAGGAAGCCAGTGCAGGTGAGCCAGTACAGGCGTAATGTGATCAAACTTTCTTGTTCTTGTCAAAAGTCTAGCAGCCGCATTTTGTACCAACTGTAACCTTTTAATGCTAGACATGGGGAGACCCGAAAATAATACGTTACAGTAATCGAGGCGAGACGTAACAAACGCATGGATAATGATATCAGCGTCTTTAGTGGACAGAATGGAGCGAATTTTAGCGATATTACGGAGATGAAAGAAGGCCGTTTTAGTAACGCTTTTAATGTGTGCCTCAAAGGAGAGAGTTGGGTCGAAGATAATACCCAGATTCTTTACCGTGTCGCCTTGTTTAATTGTTTGGTTGTCAAATGTTAGAGTTGTATTATTAAATAGAGTTCGGTGTCTAGCAGGACCGATAATCAGCATTTCCGTTTTTTTGGCGTTGAGTTGCAAAAAGTTAGCGGACATCCATTGTTTAATTTCATTAAGACACGCCTCCAGCTGACTACAATCTGGCGTGTTGGTCAGCTTTAGGGGCATGTAGAGTTGGGTGTCATCAGCATAACAGTGAAAGCTAACACCGTATTTGCGTATGATGTCACCTAGCGGCAGCATGTAGATGCTGAAGAGTGCAGGGCCAAGGACCGAACCCTGGGGAACTCCACACGTTACCTTAACGTAGTCCGAGGTCACATTGTTATGGGAGACACACTGCATCCTATCAGTAAGATAAGAGTTAAACCAAGACAGGGCTAAGTCTGACATACCAATTCGTGTTTTGATACGTTCTAATAAAATATTATGATCGACGGTAACGAAAGCAGCGCTAAGATCGAGGAGCAGCAACATAGATGACGCATCAGAATCCATCATTAGCAATAGATCATTAGTCATTTTTGCGAGGGCTGTCTCCGTGGAGTGATTTGCCCTGAAACCGGATTGAAAGGTTTCACATAGATTGTTAGACGCTAAGTGTTCATTTAACTGCTCCGCAACAATTTTTTCAAGGATTTTTTAAATAAAGGGAAGGTAGTTTACCATGAGGTCAGGATCGAGGTTAGGTCTTTTAAGAAGAGGATGAATAACCGCTTTTTTGAATGCTAGGAGAACAGTGCCCGAGGAGAGTCATAAGTTTATAATATTTAGCACTGATGGACCTAATAATACAAAGAGCTCCTTGATCAGTTTCCCAGGAAGAGGGCCAAGTAAACATGTTGTTTGTTTTATTCCATTTACACGTTGTAACAATTCCTCTAATGTTATTTCCTCAAAACGAGAGAAACTATTTTGGAGGGCGGTATCCGCCGTATATACCATCGTATCAGTGTTAATAGAACCCCGTTGTAGCTGGGACGCATTGTCTTTAATCTCCTTTCTAATGACTTCAATTTTCTTACTAAAGAATTGCATAAAGTCATCAGCTGAGTGGGTTGAGCTACTGGAAGGGGTCCCTTGTTGGGTTAGCGATGCTACCGTACTAAACAAAAATTTAGGATCGTTTTTATTACGGTGGATGAGATTTGAGTAATATTTAGCTTTAGCTAAGGTAAGCATGCGTTTATAAGTTATTAAACCATCACTCCATGCTTGATGGTGCACCTCAAGTTTAGTCGTGCGCCATTTGCGTTCCAGCTTTCTACATAATAATTTCTGAGCTCTAGTTTCTTCTGTAAACCACGCGGTGCGCTTTTTTGGAGCCTTTTTTTAACTTTAGCGGTGATATGTTATCAATGGTTTCGTGCAGGGCGTCGTTAAAGTTGTTATTGAGGTTATCAATAGAGCCCACATACTTTGGGAATGGTGCCATTACCGAGGGCAGTAGGTCAGCAAGAGTTGTCGTTGTGGCTGTATTAATGTTCCGGCTGCTATAGCAGTTATTATTATTATTAGTTTGACGAACATGCGTCTGAACCTCGAATTTTATAAGGTAATGATCGGACAATACTTTAGTATACGGGAGTATCGTAACTTTGGAGACGGTGATACCCCTGACAAGCACTAGGTCTATCGTATTACCGTTGCGATGCGTGGGTTCATTTATTATTTGTGTGAGACCACAGCTATCAATTACAGTCTGGAGCGCTACGCACGGTGGGTCCGATGGGGTATTCATATGGATTATATTATCGGCGTGTGTCACTAGATCAGCAACGAACTCTGAGAATTCATTGATAAAGTCCGAATAGGGCCCTGGGGGGCGGTAGATAACAGCCAGGTGTAGAGGCAGCGGTGTGGCAGACTTCATAGTAAGCACCTCAAACGATTTATATTTATTATTTATGTTAGGACTAAGGTTAAAGTTTTCGTTGTATATTAGTGCGACCCCCCCACCCCTTTTAAGCGGACGGGCAATATGCGCATGTGTAAAGTTAGGAGGACATGCCTCATTTAGCGCAAAAAAGTCGTTTGGTTTAAGCCAGGTTTCGCTGAGACCGATGACGTTAAGATTGTTGTCTCTGATAATATCATTAACTAATAACGTTTTGGGAGACAATGATCTTATGTTTAAAAAAACCTATATTATAGGTAGTGGGCTGTTTTAGGGAGTTTTGATCAAATTATCCGTAGTAGCAATATTAATAATGTTGTGTTTATTATGCCCAGTGCATTTAGTATAGTTACGACCATATCTAGGAATTGATACGACAGGAATTTTCCGATTGTTTGATTGTTGCTTTGATAAACTGCACGCATCATGGTTAGCCACCTCAGTATCGGGGATTTTCCGATTGTTTGTTTGTTGCTTTGATAAACTGCACGCATCATAGTTAGCCACCTCGGTAAAACACATGTCCAACTCTGAAACACTCAAAGCAGAAAAAACGTGTTCTAATTTAACTGACTCCTTACCCAGACCAGTAGTCTCGCATTTTCCATTTAAATCCGTCTTCAGGATGGAGGGAAGTGGTGTACTGTGGGGATTAGCCTTCTGCTTTGTTTTTAGCCCCGCTCGACATCCGCGTTTCCGATCACACCGCTGGCGTCTGCTCCGTAGACGGCCCCCGCTGCTACTATACTCCCCTGCTTCACAGGCCGCTGGATGTAGCCGCCGACGTATTCCCATGCTAGTTAGCATGTTTAGCACGCACGCGTCTATCAGTCCAAAACGGCCCGATATGTCCACATCCAGAAGTGTCTGGCGGTCGTACGTGATCACGGAGTGACCACGATGTGAGCCAGCCATAAAGTTTGTAGAATTGTCCGGTATTTCTGCCAAATGTTCCATCTTTAGCAAGAGCTCCGCCATGTCGCAGCCCGTCCGGGCGCCGCCATCTTAGTAGACTTTTATAACAAGAATGTTTGATATTCTATCGATACATTAAAGGTAAAAATCTAGTTTGCCATAATCTATTTTTGGAATGATCTGCAAAATATTTTTTTTCTATTTTTGGCTAAATAAAAAAAAAATCCAAATGGAGTTTTATTCTTCTTGTTGAAAAATAGTGCACTTGACGTTATGTTTCAATTATTTGGTGCGTACATGATAAAAAATCTTGTCAGAAGCCAGGCGTAGGGAGTTCCCACCACATGTTTCTGGATTGTGTCTTTGGTGTGGGATAGTGGGAGAAAAAAAAACACTTGGCACCTGGTTTCTATTCTATTCTGAAACTAAATGTAAATGTTTATGCCACGTGCGTGTAAAGTCTTCCTCAAAGACCCTGCACGCTCATTGCACTTGAAGAGTGTACCTGACATCACATGCCGCACAAAGTAAGTCCAGAATGAGAGTAGTGGATTCTAAGAGAAAGACTGACTGGCTAGCTTAGACATTAGCAGCAGGTGTTGCTTATAATGTGAATAATGGTTCATGTAAATCACAGCAGTATAACGCTGACCTGGCACCATGAACGGAATTTGACCACCGTCGACGTTATTGTTTGCACCTGTGATTTCTCTACTTTGACTTCTACTTTTCTCTTCCCTTTTGGAGTTTAGAATTTTCATTCAAATTAAACTTAAATGTTCAGTTTTTGGCCATGTTATGTACTTCTTAGCTTGACCTTACCTGGTATGATTGTATTCCGTATGCGTCCAATGAATCAACATAGATACAACTAATTTTAGCATGCAGGCAGAGGTGACCCCTTCTCTTCTTCCGTTTCACTTAAAGTAATGAATATGAAACATTTAGCTTACAACATGATAACATTACTAATTATTGCATTAGCTATCTTCAATACATATGCCCTGCGATGAGGTAGCGACTTGTTCATGGTGTACCCCGCCTTCCGCCCGATTGTAGCTGAGATAGGCACCAGCGGCCGCCGCGACCCCATGGGGAATAAGCGGTAGAAAATGGATGGATGGATAATACATATGCCAAATTTAATCTCTTCTATAATAAAAAAGGGACATCTCTATAGGCAGGTTTTCAAATTTTGATCTCCTATGTTGAACATATGTAGTACTTCTTACTTCTAGTCCACACAAGACGTTGATAGTAATCCAGGATGTAGGATTAGTTTTCTGTGTAAAATGCACAATTTTTTCTACATTAATGTCGATTTATGAAAGTAAGGCCTACATTATCTAATTGGTAATGTATTAGAATCTTGGAAAATTATTAAGAGTACAAAAGCCTTTAAATTGATGTATGTGTTAAAACATTTAAAGTGATTTAGGTAGCCCTTTATGTCTGTTTTTTAAATTTAAAATGTTTTGTTTTTTTAATTATTATTATTTAATAATATTTAATACTCCATCTGTATTTGCTTTTTTTCCCTTATTGTAAAAGTGCCTTGACTGTAGAGTGAATTATATAAATGTATGTTTGTTGTTCCATAACAAAAATTAAAAAATACAGCTGGGTTAAAGCTGGCAGCACGGTGGACAGGGGTTGGTGCATGTGCGTCACAATACGAAGGTCCTGAGTTCAATCCCGGGCTCGGGATCTTTCTGTGTGGAGTTTGCATGTTCTCCCCGTGACTGCGTGGGTTCCATCCGGGTACTCCGGCTTTCTCCCACCTCCAAAGACATGCACCTGGGGATAGGTTGATTGGCAACACTAAATAGGCCCTAGTGTGTGAATGTGAGTGTGAATGTTGTCTGTCTATCTGTGTTGGCCCTGTGATGAGGTGGCGACTTGTCCAGAGTGTACCCGCCTTCCACCCGAATGCAGCTGAGATAGACTCTAGCACCCCCTGCAAATGGATAGATGGATGGGTTAAAGCTAAAGATTAACCTATTTTTACCATAACAATGTATAAGGTTAATATAGTCTGCTCCTCTTTCCTGCACCTTCTTTATCTGGTGTCTTGTGTAGTTTGTGTATTCATTTCATTTATGTATTGTTGCATTTGAAGCGACTGTAATGTTGATAATAGAGGTAATTATTTTTAGTCATTATCAATAGTGTTAGTTTTATTGGTATGCTCATTGCTTCCTTTGTAATGCAATAATGGTCATTGTCATTTCTGTGTTATTACCATCTACTTCAATAACTGGTTCTTTGTTATTATTTTTGTCGTAGTAGCTGATGTTCTGCTGTTGAAATGTTTTGTTTTTGGTTGTTGTTGTGGTTTTTGTTGTTGGTGTTGTAAAAATAATTTTGCTACTAAAACCATTTGAAGTAGTTGACTTTTATAACAAGAATACTTGGTATACCGTACTATTGATACAGTTTAGCTAAAAAATCTAGTTTGCCATAATCTATTTTTGGAATTTTTTGCAAAATATATATATTTTTTGTTTTTCACAAAATAAAAATAAAAAATAAACAAAGTTTTTCTGTGTAAAGCCATGTTCTGCATTATGTTTTCATTTCTAAATCCTTGCTTGTGTTTTACACTCCATTATATTAGCTACATTTTTGTCTGGTGCCATTCAGTCCAAATCCAGGTAAGACTTATTTGTTGGTTGGTTTAAAGTATTTTAGTACACTGCAAAAAGTCAGTGTTCAAGAATATGAAAAAAAAAAAATAGGGGTATTTTAATTTGAACTTAGCAAAATTATCTGCCCATAGAACAAGAACATTTGGCTTGTCAAAACTTTCCAAAACAAGTAAAATTAGCTAACCTCAATGAACCCAAAAATACCTTAAAATAAGTATATTCTCACTAATAACAAGTGCACTTTTCTTGGTAGAAAAAATTATGAGACCTTTTTGCTTTTTGCGAAGTTATACTAAAAACTAATTTATTCTTTTTAATGGAAGGCAACATCTCGTTACTCTCGGGGTCTCCTAGGTTTGTTTTCCCATGGTGCAAAGCGATTGGAACGGACATTGTGTGAAGGTAATGACATCTTTAATCTTAACTCAAAAATAAACAAAGGGTATGAACAAAAGGTGCTCTCAGTAGGGGTTCAAAACTTGGCTATTAAAACAAAATTTGAACCAAGGCAAAACTATGGACATAAAACAAAAACTTGCACCATAGCAGGAATAACAAAAAACTTACTTGGAACGAGAACAGGACATGGGTCATTGGCATGGATTACAAGGGTGTATCGAGGGTGAGTAGAAGGTGATGTCGCCAGGCTACAGCCTGGCAACTACCGGCTTAAATAGTGTTGTGGTGCTTGAAAACAGGTGCGTGAGTTCAAATGAATCAGGTGTGTGGTCGTGAGGACAGGTGAACTGATTGGTAGGCATGGAAACAAAACAAACCAGGATGCGCAAAAACAGGAACTAACGGAGTCAAAAACAAAACAAAACATGATCACAAAACATGACAGAATCCCCTCCCCCCAAGGACAGATCCCAGATGTCAAAAAAAAAAAAGTCAAAGCAAGATCAAGAGTCATGGGAGTGCGGGAGGGGGACGTGGCGGTGGGTCGCCAGACCAAGCGTCCCGGAATCCACCGAGGCAGAGTCAGGTGGCAGCGACGCGTAGAGTGCCGCTCTACCTGACGAGGTGGGCAACCCGGGAAGGGGCACATCCGTGGCCGACAAGGAGGTCGGCGCACTTGGCGTGGCGGATGACCAGGTAGCGGCCATATCCGTGGCCGACGAGGAGGTCGGCGCCCTTGGCGTGGCGGACGACCAGGTAGCAGCCATATCTGTGGCCGACGAGGAGGCGGGTGCGTCGTCGTCGTGGCAGGCGGCAAATTTTGGCGTGATGCGTCAGGCGGCGAAACTTGGCTTGGGTCTTGGCGTGGAGCTTCTACTGGCGCCGCTTGGCAGCGTGGAGCTGCTACTGGCGGTGCTTGGCGGCGTGGAGCTGCTCCAGGCACTGGAGCATGGCGTGGTGCTGGCGCTAGCCTTGTACTTAGTGGTGGCGCTAGCCTTGGACTTGGTGCTGGGGGCCTCGCTGGGGTTTGCGGCTTGGCGGGCCAAAAGACTGGTGGTGGTGGCCGGGCCGAAGGTTGCGGCTTGGCATGGAGAAAAGCTGGTGGTGGTGGCCGGCCCGGAGGTTGCTGCCTGGCTGGGCACAGCTAAGCCACCACACTCTGACAGTTGCCGGCCCTAGCCCCCCCTCAAGGAGCGGATCCCAGACGCCCTCCCCGCAGTCTGGAACCATTTTTAGGGGTAGGTGGAGGGAGGTCAGGATCGGGAAGGATCCACCCCTTTAAATTGTCCACAAGGCTTTTCATGTTTCCCCATCTGAGTTGGTGTGGGCAAAAAAAAAAGGAAAACAATCTTGTGACGTGGGCGGGGCTTGAGTCCTGGGGGGCGGAGCATGAAGTTTGGTAGGTGGCTTGGAATGACTAGACCTGATTTTTAGGAACATGTCCTGATAATGTCTTATAATGGACATGGAGTTTTTGGTTGGGGGCGGCTGACAAAAAGAGAGAGTTCAGACAAAAAAATCTTGGTCCGTGACGTCATCCGCTGGCAGCGTGACGTCATCCTGGGGATGCCGGGCAAACTGCCGCCTGTTTTCTCCCAGCGAGGGAGGAGCTTGCGGGAACGATGCGTCCTGTCCGCCCGAATAAGGCTTCTCAGACGTCCTTCGTCCTTGGCAAAGCTTCCGGGACAGGGACAACGCGCCAACGTCCCCGGGCCACACAGAGCTGATTGGCACCACATGAGATTCCTGCGCTCCATGGGGGAATAGCGCAGCGTTTCCTCCTCCATGGCGCGCAGCACCTCCAAACTTGCCTCGTCCAACATGTTTCCAGGAAAACTTTTTTGATCCTGGCGACAACTGTCAAGGCGAGGACTTCGGTGTAGTTTGTTTTCCCATTGTGCAAAGCGATTGGAACGGACATGGGATGAAGGTAATGACATCTTTAATCTTAACTCAAAAATATTACAAAAAACAAAGTGTGTAAACAAAAGGCGCCCTCAGTGAAGGTTCAAAACTTGGCGATGAAAACAAAACTTGCATTTAGGCAAACTATGGACATAAAACAAAAACTTGCACTATGGCATGAATAACAAAACACTTACTTGGAACAAGAACGGGACATGGAACATCGGGTGTATCGAGTGTTAGTAGAATGTGATGTTGCCAGGCTGACTGCCTGGCAAGTACCAGTTTAAATAGTGATGTGGTGCTTGAAAACAGGTGCGTGAGTTCAAATGAATCAGGTGTGTGAGTCATGAGGACAGGTGAACTGATTGGTAGGCATGGAAACAAAACAAACCAGGGTGCGCAAAAACAGGAACTAATGGAGTCAAAAACAAAACAGAACATAACTAAACAGAACATGATCACAAAACAGGACAGGCCACCGGCCCAAAAATTTTGAATTGCAATTTTGAAGAATTCATCTGAATGTGCGTGAACTATTTCTGTTCAATATTGTTAGAAATTTCACATGTTAAATGTTTAAATATTAACCGTCAGTTTAATGTTAATGTAATATGACAACTGTACTACTTCATGAGTACGTATTTTCTATTGTTTCATTGAAAATAAAACAGCAAAGTCCATACGTTTTAATCACGAGACAAAATTGTGTCAAAGTCTTGATTTGTTTTTTAATGCTTGAAAAAAGAAATTAATACTATAAAAAAGTAGTTTTATACTTGTGAGTGTAGATCAGTGATGCTCAAATGGGGGTACGCGTACCCCTGGGGGTACTTGAACGTATGCCAAGGGGTACGTGAGATTTTTTTTTAAATATTCTAAAAATAGCAACAATTCAAAAATCCTTTATAAATATATTTATTGAATAATACTTCAACAAAAAAATAATGTAAGTTCATAAACTGTGAAAAGAAATGCAACAATGCAATATTCAGTGTTGACAGCTAGATTTTTTGTGGACATGTTCTATAAATATTGATGTTAAAGATCATTTTTTTTGTGAAGAAATGTTTGGAATTAAGTTCATGAATCCAGATGGATCTCTATTACAATCCCCAAAGAGGGCACTTTAAGTTGATGATTACTTCTATGTGTAGGAATCTTTATTTATAATTGAATCACTTTTCACTTTTTCAACAAGTTTTATGTATTTTTATATCTTTTTTCCAAATAGTTCAAGAAAGACCACTACAAATGAGCAATATTTTGCACTGTTATACAATTTAATAAATCAGAAACTAATCACATAGTGCTGTTTTTTACTTCTTTATCTCTTTTTTTCAACCAAAAATGCTTTGCGCTGATTAGGCGGTACTTGAATTAAAAAAATGTTCACAGGATGTACATCACTGAAAAAAGGTTGAGAACCACTGGTGTAGATGACACAGATTTGCATCAGTTGATATTCTAGTTTCAAGCATGTTTTACTCAAAATAAGTCATAAAATCTTAGCAACAAGCTGTGATATCTTACTGAGATAATTTACTGTAGGACCAAAACCCTTAAAACAAGTACAACACAACATAAAATCTGCTTAGTGAGAAGAATGATCTTATCAGACAGAAAAAAAGCAAATATCACCCTTATTTGAGATATTAATCTTCCTTAGATTTTTGCCATGTACGTTGTAATCTTGATAATGCTATTGTTTTGTTACTAATGAGAGTTATAATTGATTATTTGGACTCCAGGCTTTTGACCACTTCATTTTGCCCAGCTAACTAGAAGAAAGGAACTAAGTTGTGTTGCTGAACATTTTAATTCATTATCTTTGTTTCATATGCTTCAACCATAAGACATGCTCTATTTTCTTACATAATAGTGTCTGTAAAAACGGGTTGGAAAGAAATGATGATGATGGAATGTATTACGCAGACATTTCCCTTTTTAGTAGAACATATTTATTTCACCACATAGTTCAGCTTTCTTGGAGTTATTGTTGGACACACTTCACACGTTCGGGTTGACTACCTTTCCATGTAGCGTCCACAGAAGCTCGTACAAGGGGCCAGCACAAGCTTCTGCTTTTGCTCCTGTTATAAAAACGACTACAAACGTAGCGAGAGGACACGCTGGGAGACCCAGGAGACAAAAGGTGTTCTCGCCCAGGACAGTTTCTTGTTTAAATCTAACACATACACAGTTAAAATTAGTTAGAGTCACATCTGTACTTTCTCTTTGATGATTTTTTTGACTACATTCTACCTGGTAACAAGTGATGTGAACAGGGAGAAAAGTAAGTCTGTTAAAGGCCTACTGAAACCCACTACTACCCACCACGCAGTCTGATTGTTTATATATCAATTAAGAAATATTAACATTGCAACACATGCCAATACAGCCTTTTCAGTTTACTTAATTACAATTTTAACTTCCCTGGAAGTTTCTTCTTGAAAACGTTGTGTAATGATGACATGTACGCAAGACGTCACGCGTTTTTAGGAAGTATGAGTGATGCGCACACACACAGCTAAAAGTCGTCTGCTTTAACCGCATAATTACACAGTATTTTGGACATCTGTGTTGCTGAATCTTTTGCAATTTGTTCAATTAATATTGGAGAAGTCACAGTAGAAAGATGGAATTGGGAAGCTTTAGCCTTTAGCCACACAAACACACGGTGATTCCTTGTTTAAAATTCCCAGAGGTGAAAATTTACTATGGATCAGACCGCGGGCAAGCAAACATGAATCCAGACCAAATGTCAACCAGCAGGTTTTGGTGAGAAAATTGTGGTTAAAACGTAGCTTCTTTCCGGAGAAAAGCTGAGCCTGGGCCGTCCATGAAGCTGCCGTCGACTCCCCTGGGACATTGGCGTCAACACACCCGTGGAGACACCCTCCCGACTATCAGGTACTGTTAAACTCACTAAAACACTAGCAACACAATAGAAAAATAAGGGATTTCCCAGAATTATCCTAGTAAATGTGTCTAAAAACACCGGAATCTGTCCCAATGCATTTGTGTTTTTTTTTTGTTTTGGTTTTTTTCCTAGTCCGTCGCTATGAATATACTCAAACACAAATCTTTCATCCTCGCTCAAATTAATGAGGAAATGGTTGTTTTCTCGGTCCAAATAGCACATTTTGTCGGAGGCTCCTATTAAAATCAATGTGAATATGTGAGGAGCCATCACACTTGCGACGTCATCGTCTGCCACTTCCGGTAGAGGCAGGGCTTTTCTCTTAACACCGACAGTTGCGAACTTTAGCGTTGATGTTCTCTACTAAATCCTTTCAGCAAAAATATGGCAATATCACGAAATGATCAATTATGACACATAGAATGGACCTGCTATCCCTGTTTAAATAAGAAACAGGGAGGCCTTTAATAGGTTGTATTCCATCCTGTGACCAAGTAAACTCAGTGGTGGGCCACTGAGTTTAGTATGACTTTGGTAAGCTATGAAGCCGCACCGCTTGAAGAATTGTCGGCACACTAAACATACTATCCAATCCAATCCAATCCACTTTATTTGTATAGCACATTTAAACAACAATAACGTTTCCAAAGTGCTGCAAAGCCATGTTAAAAACAATTGTAAAATAAATAAATAAATATATAAATAAAATAAAACAAAAAAAGTACATAAATATAAAACCAATAAAAACAATATAAAAACAAATATGATTAAAAACTATTTTAAAGGGTAAAATCAATTAAAACAGTAAAATAGAAATCAAAGTGTATAAAAAACACAGAGGACAACAGAGAACAGAGGACCACACAACTCACGTAGTGTTAAAAGCCAAAGAATAAAAGTGGGTCTTAAGACGAGACTTAAAACACTCCACTGTGGAAGCAGTTTGAACATGGAGCGGCAGAGTGTTCCAGAGCTTAGGGCCGACCACAGAGAAGGCCCTGTCTCCCCTGTTCTTAAGTCTGGTCTTGGGCACCACGAGCTGGAACTGGCTCTCGGACCTCAGAGCACGCGCAAGAATGTAAATTTGGATAAGGTCCGAGATATATTGAGGTGCCAGTCCATGTAAAGATTTAAAAACAAACAGCAATGTTTTAAAATCAATTCTAAAATGAACAGGGAGCCAGTGCAAACTCTGAAGAATTGGGGTTATATGCTGGCGTTTCCTGGCCCCTGTTAAAAGTCGTGCTGCCGCGTTCTGGACTAACTGCAACCGGGACAGAGCTTTTTGGCTAATGCCAGCATAAAGTGCATTGCAGTAGTCCAGGCGACTTGAAATAAAAGCATGCACGACTTGTTCAAAAAGGTTAAAAGATAAAAACGGTTTATCCTTTACTAAAAGACGAAGGTGATAAAAATACGATTTTAAAACGCCATTGACTTGTTTGTCTAGTTTAAAATCGCTGTTTATAGTGATGCCAAGGCTGTTGACTTTGGGACGCACATAATTTTGCAATGGTCCCAAGTCAGTGAGGGCCGGACCAAAAACTAAAATTTCCGTTTTTTCCTCATTCATTATTAAAAAATTCTGGGCTAACCAAGCCTTGACGTCGCATAGACAGTTAAGAAGGGGTGTCAGGGGGCCGTGGCTTTTTGAAATCGGCATATAAATTTGGCAGTCATCTGCATAAAAGTGATAAAACACTCCATGTTTCTTAAAAATATCTCCAAGAGGGAGGAGATAAAGAGCGAACAGGATGGGGCCTAAAATAGATCCCTGGGGGACACCACAGTAAAGAGGGGCAGAAGAGGAGGTGGCGTCCCCCAGCCTGACAGAGAAGGACCTCTCAGACAGGTAAGATCTGAACCACGCTAACACAGTCCCCCTGACACCTACACAGTCTCTTAGGCGGTCTAAAAGAATTGTGTGGTCGACTGTGTCAAAGGCAGCTGTAAGATCTAAAAGCACTAAAATGGCACAGCTGCCAGAATCAGACATTAAAAGCAAGTCATTAAAAACCTTTAAAAGTGCAGATTCAGTACTGTGCAAAGCTTTGTATCCAGACTGAAATGGATCTAAAGTGCTATTTTCATCTAAAAAAGGCTGCAGTTGTGCCAGAACACATTTCTCCAAAATCTTTGACACAAAAGGTAATTTGGAAATGGGCCGATAATTTGACAAACTTGTCGGATCAAGACCTGTTTTTTTAATCAAAGGCTCAACAACAGCTTTTTTACAAAAGGAGGGGACACAGCCAGAAATCAAGCTGCTGTTGATAATGTTCCTAACAGACGAATCAATAGTGTCCCAGATTTCTTTAAAAAAGCGAGGGGGGACTGGGTCTGTGGAACATGATGAGGGTTTTAGCTTGCCGACTATTCCTGTAAGTTCAGGCATGGACACAGGCTCAAAGTGACAGAACACAGTCGAGCACTGAGTGGCCACATTAAAACTTAATGGAAAACGAGAAAGATTTGCCCGAATAGAAGCAACCTTATCATTAAAAAAGGAGAGAAATTTTTCACAAGTTTCACTTGTCATCTCCAGTGAAGTGGCTGGATTCGGTTTAAGAACATTACTAATAGTATTAAAAATAACACGTGGCTTACTGATGCTATTTAAAATTAAGTCTGACAAATATTTTGTTTTCTCAGCTTTAACCACACTTTGATAATTTCGACAGTTTTCTTTTAAAATTTGATAGGAGACTTTCCACTTGCGCTCCGCCCTTCGCCACTCACGCCGAGCTGTGCGTGTGGTTTCATTGAGCCAAGGTTCCTATTTTGGTTTGGGACGTATATCTCTGAGGGGCGCTATACTATCCAGAATCTTAGAACATGTCGAAAGAAAAGAGTACATCAATTGTTCAGTGTCTGCAAGGTGTGATATACCCTGCATGTACTCAGTAAACAAAGGAGAAAAGGCGGCTGCGGTGTCAGACCTAATAACACGCGCATGACATCAGGTTCAAAAGTTAAATTAAACATAACAGGACTGTGATCACTGAACACCGCATCACCAATAACAACATTGTCAACAATAAAACCATAAGACAGTACGAGGTCTAGTGTATGCCCGCGTTCGTGTGTAGAACCACACACAGACTGTACAAAGTTAAAAGAGTCAATGACATTCAGGAAGCTCCTGGATAATGGTTCATCTGGGCAGCAGGTGTGAATATTAAAATCACCAACAATTAAGACACGATCATATTTGGGCAGGATTTCGGCCAGAAATTCAGAAAAGTCATTTATAAAGTCTTTGTGGTACTTGGGTGGTTGATATACGACGACACACAGGACGACATCAGAAAGACCCAGTTCAAACATGCATAGTTCGAAGCTTGAAAAGGAGGATTGCAGGCGGATCTGACGGCATTTAAAGTCATTTTTAAAAACGACTGCTAATCTTCGGCCGGACGACCGCGGAGAATTAAAATAGGAACACTCCGGAGACAGAAGTTCATTAAGAGCGGCGGACTCACCGACTCTCAGCCAGGTTTCTGTCAAACAGAGGAGGTCCAGTCCGCGGGAGACGAATAAATCCTTCAGGATAAATGTTTTCTTGGTCAATGATCTTGCGTTAACAAGACTGAACTTAACGGGGGCCGGCGCGTCCAAGGCCGCTGCTAATCCAGGTGGGGCCCGACACAGAGCCCGCAGGTGGCGGGAATTCACGCCGCGTCTCCGGGGGCGGGGCCAGCAGGAGCGAGGCGGGCGAGCTTCCCTCTGCAGACCGACAACAGGCACAATCCAGGACCCGGGGGGATCCAGCGAACGCGGGTGCAGAAAGAGACCAGGTACCGGACCATACCTCCTTCGGGAAGCCACGGAAAGGAGGGCCAGGAGTGCCCTAACTCTCACCAGCTGGCCGCCACGTTTGCCGCGGCGCCGGTGGCGCTTTCGCCGGGGGGGAGGAGCCAGTGGGCGAAAAAGGAAAGGAGGAATCCGGCCAGGTGAGAACGCTGACTTGGACGTCGAAAAACCAACGTCGAAGTTGATCATGTCCGTGTGAGAGGGACACAGATCCAACAGCGTTTGGCGATCATACACAAACAGTGAGTCGACAGGGACAACAAAAAACGTGAACAGCACAAAAACAAACAGAACTGACAGCGATAGACGGCAGGCCATAGCACACACTGGTGCCATCTTGGATTTTCCCATCATGCAAAGAAAGCAAATGGAGGCAATATTCTCTGGATAATCCAATCATTTCAACATACTAGTATTATTATGGTATGTGCATAAGGTAAGACATGTTATCTGGTGTTTTGTTTTGCAATATAATGCAAAAGCAACGTTTCTTACTTTCTGGTACCTGCTGATCTGTATTTGGGATCTGCATAGATCCTGAAAAATTGTAGGAGTCTGCCTTGGTAGTCCGTGACGACATAGTAGTTGATAAGCTTATTTTTCTCCATCATTTTTTTATGGGACATTCATCCTCCGCTGTTGCCTATTATAATATAAAGTAGTGTAAAGTTCTTACTTGTATCAGTCAGTAAACTCGCCATGAAAGCACTAAAACATACCGGTGTAGTGAGTTTACAATATTCACCCAAGGAACTTTAGTTATTTGGTCGGACTGTTTTTCACGGGACACTTTGTAGTTGTTTCCAGATGAGGAGATGCTGCGCCGTTATTGAGTGAAGCAAAGTCTGAATGTCATTAAAACAGTTAGCTCCATCTTTGGACACTTCTTCCACTCCTGTCCTTGCAGGCTACACCGCTACAACAAAGATGACGGGGAGAAGAGGTGAGCCACGTCAATAAAAACGCCCACAAAACGGCGCATCCGGAAGCGACTATCAGAAAGCGGCTTGAAGATGATCTGTAAAACATAATCAATGCCACATTTTGACCAAAGAACCATCATCACATGTTATGTAGACCACAAGGAAGTGATTTCAGTTTTGAAAAAAAAAAAATATAATAATAATATGACTCATTTAATGCGCCGAAAATAGACCATTCTTCGGCAGTGCGCCTTATAATCCGGTGCGCCCTATAGTTCAGAAAATACAGTAATTTTAAAAAGTATAGACTGGTTTTAAACTGATGTGTTTGCATCAATCAACCAATCAATCAAAGTTGACTTATACACATACCTCCAAATTCGGGAGATGGGGGAGGGGTTGAGGTTTGGGGTGCGGGGGGCAGGGGGTTGAAGTGGGCGGGGTTTGGTGGTAGCATATTGTAGCGTCCTGGAAGAGTTAGTGCTTCAAGGGATTCTGGGTATTTGTTCTGTTGTGTTTATGTTGTGTTACGGTGCGGATGTTCTACCGAAATGTGTTTGTCATTCTTGTTTGGTGTGGATTCACAGTGTGGCGCATATTTGTAACAGTGTAAAAGTTGTTTATCCGGCCACCCTCAGTGTGAACTGCATGGCTGTTGACCAAGTATGCATAGCATTCACTGATGTGTGTCTGTAAAAGCCGCAAATATTATGCGACTGGGCCGACACACTGTTAGTATAGAGGAAAAACAGACGTGATGACAGGTTGTAGAGGACGCCAAACGCAGTGTCTTTAAGGCACGCCCCCAATATTGTTGTCCGGGTGGAAATCAGGAGAATTTCTGGAGAATGGTTGCCCCGGGATATTTTCGGGAGGGGCAATGAAATTCGGGAATCTCCCGGAAAAATCGGGAGGGTTGGCAAGTATGCTTATACAGCCGCCTAGGAGGTAGGACTGCACAAGCCTCAATGACATCCTCAGCTCAGATCTCCATCAGGGCAAGAAAAAACTCAACCCAATGGGAACACAGAGATGCCGCATGGATACAGTTAATAGCGTGAGAGAAACCACTCATGGTAACATAAATGGTGTTCTCGTTTAATTGTTTGCAAACATCCCCTTTAATACACTTGACTCACCACATCACTCTTTTCTCATTTAAGTTGAAACCGACTGCTTAACTTATTTTTATAGAAAAAAGTAAATGTATGTTTTATTATGGGGATAGTTTGACCCTGGGAGAACTTAATTCTATTTTCTAAGTAAGTCAGACAGTATGAATGTTGTTCATCCACTTCCTGCTGTTTTCCTCTTCTAAATGACGAGCCTTGTTCTAGCTCGGATGTGTTGCCAGGGGCAACGAGACAAGGGAGGCCAGCTCTCAGACCAAACACATGCTGGCTTTCTTACTGTAAAATGTGTTCAACTATCTTAAACTTGAGCTGTATTTAGATATTTTGACTCGACATTATCCCACCCAGAAGAACAGACTAATCCCAGGCATTTGCAGACGCCCCCTTGTGTTCATAATGGTTAAAACAGTTGAGTTTCTTTAGGACCATGAAAGTTCAAAATAACTGTTTTTAGAGGTAACCAAAGCATACTTAAAATGCTTTTGTACACATTTTGGACGTATATGTCGTCTTTTCTGGTTGTCCAACTACTTGATTTCTGTCTTTCCTCCTTCCTGGACCAGATTGCCTCCATCATTCACATGGTGTCTTTGACATTGAGCAGGATGAGCTCAGCTTGATCTCTCGCAAAAGTACTTTACAACTTTTTTGCAGTTCGGATTTCTTTGCTCCGTTAAAATTTTTACAGTAGCTTAGATAGAAAATATTTTAACGACGCTACTTGTCGGGGAAAAAGTTCTGCAGCGAGGAATCCAGTGGAGCAGGGGTCGGGAACCTTTTTGGCTGAGAGAGCCATGGAAGCCAAATATTTTCAAATGTATTCCTGTGAGAGCCACATAATATTTTTTAACACTGAATACAATTAAATGCGTGCATTTTTAAGTAAGACCAACATTTTTACAGTATAAGTATCTTGTTGTTTTAAATGACATTGTTCTTCCGAAGCTAACCAATAATAAATAAAATGCTTCTTACCATTAATGTGACTCTCTGAACAGATGCGGTGGAAAATGCATGAGAATGTTTTATATTTAGAACGTTATATTTTAACACTGTGATTACCAGCAGAATTATTAATTGTCGTGTTAAGCAATGTCAGTTAGGATTTATCTGAGAGCCAGATGCAGTCATCAAAAGAGCCACATCTGGCTCGAGAGCCATAGGTTCCCTACCCCTGCAGTTGAGGGACTGTCTCAAAAGTCAATTCGGTCAAGATTTTCAAGCAGGAAAATACTTTCAAAAACAGCCATTTTCAGGGTGTGTTTCACGGATGCTAACTAGTCGGGTTGCGGAAAAAACTGGTTAACATTCGGATTGCGCTTATTATTTGTTAAAATTATGAATAAATTTATAAGAATCGATTTTTTAAATAAACACTCTTTAGTCAAACTCTGTGCTTTCTCGCTGCCCATATACGTCCTACAGTATGTCAGCAGCCACGAGGAGCTTTTTTGAACCTCCCTTGAAGAAACTTTAATTATAGGGATGGCGTGGCGCAGTGGGAGAGTGGCCGTGCGCAACCCGAGGGGCCCTGGTTCAAATCCCACCTAGTACCAACCTCGTCACGTCCGTTGTGTCCTGAGCAAGACACTTCACCCTTGCTCCTGATGGGTGCTAGTTGGCGCCTTGCATGGCAGCTCCCTCCATCAGTGTGTGAATGTGTGTGTGAATGGGTAAATGTGGAAGTAGTGTCAAAGCGCTTTGAGTACCTTGAAGGTAGAAAAGCGCTATACAAGTACAACCCATTTATCATTTATTTATTTATAATTTCTGCCCCGGTGCAGCTGGTGTAGACCAGACATTGGCAAAAAATGGCCTACGGGCCATATACAGCCTACTAAGATTTTCAATCCGGCCCACTTGACATCCAAAATTATTTTTTTTAGAACTTTAACATCAAAACTATTAGGATGTGCAGTGCTGTTTTTAAATGAACGTAAGTCTTGAACTATAGAAAGTATTTCAATGATTGGAATCTGCACTTCTATTATGAAAATCTACGTCAATGATTCTCAAATGGGGTTATGCGTACTCCTGGGGGTACTTGAAGGTATGCCAAGGGGTACGTGAGATTTTTTTTAAATATTATAAAAATAGCAACAATTCAAAAATCCTTTATAAATGTATTTATTGAATAATATTTCAACAAAATATAAATGTAAATTCATAAACTGTGAAAAGAAATGCAACAATGCAATATTCAGTGTTGACAGCTCGATTTTTGGTGGACATGTTCCATAAATATTGATGTTAAAGATTTATTTTTTTGTGAAGAAATGTTTGGAATTAAGTTCATGAATCCAGATGGATCTCTATTACAATCCGCAAAGAGGGCACTTTAAGTTGATGATTACTTCTATGTGTAGAAATCTTTATTTATAAATGAATCACTTGTTTATTTTTAGTTTTTAGTCATTTTTATATCTTTTTTTCCAAATAGTTCAAGAAAGACCACTAAAAATGAGCAATATTTTGCACTGTTATACAATTGAACAAATCAGAAACTGATGACATAGTGCTGTATTTTACTTCTTTATTTCTTTTTTTCAACCAAAAATGGTTTGCTCTGATTAGGGGGTACTTGAATTAAAAAAAAATTCACAGGGGGTACTTGAATTAAAAAAAAATTCACAGGGGGTACATCACTGAAAAAAGTTTGAGAACCACTGGTCTTCGTCACAGCAGCTAGAACGAGAAACAAAGCAGAGTGGATGGGGTTATTTTTTCTGAGTAGCCAGCTTGAAATGCGTGGCAGGGACAGATGTAGAAGCAAATGTTTTACGACAAATTTCTGCATAAAAGTGTTATATCATTTTGTAGGTGTTCATTACATTTTGCATTCATATTGTGTGGGGTTTTTTTTTTACATTTTTGTTGTGTTTTGCATGATTGTAAAATATATACAACTATCGAAGATCTGGTCTGAGAAGTAAAAGAGGAGAGACGTTTATATGTTGTTAGTATTAAGTATTTTATTGTTCATATTCAATATTGTAAATCCCACTTTCTTTATTTTCATGTACATTTTGGGTGTACCATTGAGTAAAAAACTATAAAATGATTTTCCGTTTTTTTTTTTAGGTGGTCTTTCATAACATTTTTAGAATTCTATCGGACATTGTGACTTTTGGTATTAGTGTTCCTGGAACAAAGAGACCCAAACACATATTGAACAGCAGATTTTTAAATGTGTATATATAATTGATACACACATACACATTGGCCCCCCCAGACTATTTTTTTCTCTCAAATGTGGCCTTGGAGTCAAAATATTTGCCGAGCTCTGATGTAGACTAGCAGCGATACGCTTGAATTCGCCAAGATGTTTTCAATGATCTATTTCTTTAATTCAGTGAATATCATCCAATGTTTCTTCCCACCATTGTCTTTTACTCTCACTTTCTTCTTTAATATGCTTGTAAAAACAAAGTTGTGTCAATATCTAGCTATAAGCTAATGCTTGCGAGTAAGACCAGATGTTTTGGTCGAATCTTACCGGGTTCCCTATGGCATTTGCTCCGCCAACTAATGATGGGGAATCTTGTAACTCAAATTTTTGCCTGCAACCTAGAACATAACAATTAGCTGAGATACTTCTTAATTTGGGGCACGCTTAAGTTGCGATACCACTGTACCAAATATTACATTGCGAAACTTTCATCACCTCAAGATTTGGAATCTTTTTGAACCGTAATTTGTTGTTACATTTTCATCCCTACAAGCTAGTGTGGTTGTGCTCGTATTCTCTCGATACCAATATGTTGGTACCAATACCGTTACCAAAATGTATTTCGATACTTTTCCATAATTTTCAATACTTTTATAAATAAAGGGGACCTCAGAAAATTGAATTATTGGCTTTATTTGAACAAAAAATCTTAGGGAACATTAAACATATGTTTTTTATTGCAAGTTTGTCTTTAAATAAAATAGTGATTTAAAAAACTGATTTTTATTGGTTTTAACCCTTCTGAAATTGTAATAATGTTCCCCTTTAATATACTCTGATGTTCACATTTCATGAGATCTGTAGTGTTTTTTTGCAGAATTTTGTATAGATAAAGAGGTTGAAGTTTCATCCAGATCCACAATTTATTTGACAGATGAGTGTTTAATCCTTACCAGTGATCTCTTGTACTGCAAATACAGGCCTTTCTTTCACTGATTTATGTCCGTGTCAGTGAGTTATGAAGTTTTGAAAGAGCGTGTCTCTTAATAAAGGCCTTCACCGGGCCTATTAGCTAATACAGTCCAAACGGGACAGAAAAGCTCCAAGGTAAAAAACAGTAAATGTGGTTTATGTTGTGACACGAGCACAGCTTGTTGAGCTTCTGTTTATCAGTCACCATCAGCAGTATGGATTTTAAACAGCGAGGGACAGATGTCTTCTAAGCCGCTGTTTCCGTAACATTCTAATAGCGGAGGGCCCACTCACTTTGGACAAATTACAACCCACCGCCACGTAACTCATAATGACTCTTATCTGTAAAGGCCATTCAGAGCATGACAGCAGCACATTGGTGTTCGATCTGTTGTGAGTGGACTTACGTGTCGTGCATGTGAAGATACTGTCAAAAAAAAAAAAATCTTGAGGGGCTTTCAGGGTATACACCATGGCAACCCATCTACACGTGTAACACAGCTACCAAAATGGTGGGACACCAACAGTGAAACCAATTCGTAAAGCAACAAATTATACACAGTTAAAAATGTTCTCCAATTCAAATTCTCTTATTTCCTATGAGGAAAAATATTTTAAGATTAACACATTTCCGATGTTTGACTACCATTCTGGAACAGATTATATTCACCTTTTGTCTCTTTTATCACTTGATGACCTGCTTTTTTAATAAATCTTAAGAATGCAATGTTTTATTTATTAAATTATAAGGCACTCAGAAACAAGCCACAGAATATTTTTTCTGATTACTATTTGTTCGGCTAAAGAAGCAAAATAACTAAGGCAAAAAGGAAAAAGGGTGTACAACAGACCAACATGCTATCTTTTTATTTTTTTGGTTTTATTTTAATCTTTTCTTAATTTCTGCAAAACCCAAAACCAGTGAAGTTGGCACGTTGTGTAAATGGTAAATACAAACAGAATAAAATGATTTAATAATTTTTTTCAACTTATATTCAATTGAATAGACTGCAAAGACAAGGTATAGCTCGGTTGGTAAAGTGGACGTGCCAGCAACTTGAGGGTTCCAGGTTCGATCCCCGCTTCCGCCATCCTAGATACTGAGGTTGTGTCCTTGAGCAAGACACTTTACCTACCTGTTCCAGGTGCCACCCACACTGCTTTAAATGTAACTTAGATATTGGGTTTCACAATGTAAAGCGCTTTGAGTCACTAGAGAAAAAGCGCTATATAAATATAATTAACTTCACTTCACTTCACTATTTAATTTTCGAATTGAGAAACTTTTTTTTTTTTTGCAAATAATCATTGACTTAGAATTTAATGGCAGCAACACATTGCAAAAAAGTTGGCACAGGGGAATTTTTATCACAGTGTTTCATGGCCTTTCCTTTTGACAACACTGAGTGAATGTTTGGGAACTGAGGAGACCATTTTTTGAAGCTTTTCAGGTGGAATTATTTCCAATTCTTGCCTGATGTACAGCTTAAAGTGTTCAACAGTCCCCGGTCTCCTTTGTGGTATTTTAGGCTTCATAATGCGCCACACATTTTCAATGGGAGATACGTCTGGACTACAGGCAGGCTAGTCTAGTACCCGCACTTTTTTACTATGAAGCCACGCTGTTGTAACACGTGCATAATGTGGCTTGGCATTGTCTTGCTCAAATAAGCAGGGGCTTCCATGAAAATGTTGTTGCTTGGATGGCAACATATGTTGCTCCAAAACCTGTATGTACCATACGGCATTATTGGTGCCTTCGTAGATGTGTAAATTACACTAATACACCCCCATTACATCGCAGACGCTGGCTTTTGAACTTTGCGCCTATAAAAGTCTGGATGGTTCTTTTCCTCTTCGGTCCGGTGGACATGACATCCACAGTTTCCAAAAACAATTTGAAATGTGGACTCGTCAGACCACAGAACACTTTTCCACTTTGCATCAGTCCATCTTAGATGAGCTAGGGCCCAGCCAAGCCGGTGGCCTTTCTGGGTGTTGTTGATAAATGGCTTTCGCTTTGCTTGATTGAGTTTTATCTTGCACTTACAGATGTAGCGACGGATTGTAGTTACTGACAGTGGTATTTTGAAGAGTTCCATGGCCCAGGTGGCGATATCCTTTACACACTGATGTCATTTTTAGATGCACTACCACCTGAGGGATTAAAGGACACGGGCATTCAATGTTGGTTTTCAGCCTTGCCGCTTACGTGAGTTATGTCTCCAGATTCTCTGAACCTTTTGATGATGTTACGGGCTGTAGATGGTGAAATGCCTAAATTCCTTGCAATAGATTGTTGAGAAATGTTGTTCTTGAACTGTTCACCAATTCTCTCAGGCATTTGTTCACAAAGTGGTGACCCTCGCCCCATCCTTGTTCATGAATGACTGAGCATTTCATGGAAGCTGCTTTTATACCCAATCATGGCACCCACCTATTCCCAATTAGCCTTTGGTTTATTTTTTTGCAATGGAGGTTGTTATTATCAGCTTAAGAGAGCGGCTGCACACTGTGTATGCTAGCTTGTCAGCCGGGACACTAGAAATAATTACCAAATCAGTCCGAGGAGATCGGCTTTTGTGAATGGCATAGAACAGCATTAATTGGCCGATCACGTAGTTTTTCACCAAAAAATAATTCGATAGTGAGAGGTCTTCATTCAATGTTGTGTGTGTATATGGTTTTGATTGTGTGGTTCAGTGCAGCAATTTTGAAATGTGTGTTTATAAAATGTGCTGCACAAATAAATGGGATTGGATCTGAGGGCTCCACAACGTCAAATGGCAAACATCAGACAGGGAAAGTTGTAAGTAAGACAGTTTTTAAGAATCCTGTATAGCACAAAGACACAGGTTTAATGTGCGTGCAATTTTGTTTCCGTTGAATCACTGCAACTTTTTTCTGCCACAGCGCCCTCTATTGAATCTGTGTGACAATGCAAAACTCCACCACATTCGCTAACATCCTCTCAGCATCTCTCTCTCTCGCCCACTCTGTCCACAAAATGTAATTCGAAGCGCTGCAAAATATTATTTTGTTTTCTGTTAAGATTCCACAGAAGACGATGTAATAGCACCATGTCACAAAAGAAAAAAGTTTAATGGGCGGCGTGTTAAAGCTCATGGGAAACGTGATGCAGGCGCGCCAGGAGGCTTTCGTCACAGTGATGGAGGCGGGGGGGCTGCAGGGGACGGGGGGCCAGTGTAGTATGGGGGCAAGGTTCACTGCTTCCCAAACTCCTGCAGAGCTTCAGTAGCCCTTACTGCCACCCTTCATCTCCCCCCTTTTTCTTTTCCCTTCGCCGGACCTCTTTTTGCTTTCTTTTGTCCTTCTCACCTTCTCCACCTTTTCATCCCCCCGCCTCCCTAAACGTCATTGCACGTTCAATTAATCATCATCCTCGCGCTCCATGCGGGGCGCTCCCATACGACTCAGGGTTTTACTGTACGCTCTAAATCACGTTTACATCTGAGGCCGCGTCCCCCCCGACTGAGGGTCAATATTGACTTTCGACTGAACTGTTGAGGCGGGAGACCACAAGGCGTTAGCGTTAGCTTTTTAAAAGCGCTTTCTTGCTTGGCTTTTTTTGTTTGTTTGGTTGCCTTTCTCAACTGAACACGAGTGCTCTGCAAAGTCAACATTGTCGGGAATTTTCCGACAAGATTCTGCCGCGATTTGCTCAAATACAAAAATCAGCACATAGTTGAGGGAAGTTTAATAAATTAAAAAAAAGGTTCTTTGCCAATTAATCAGTATGTCGGAACTTTATTGCAATGCCGCCTTATTTGATATATTTTTTCACAAGTGTGCTGAAAAAATGTTTGTTTCCAGTCCATGAGTCCAGTGGTTCTCAACCTTTTTTCAGTGATGTACCCCATGAGAACATTTTTTAAATTCAAGTAGCCCCTAATCAGAGCAAAGCATTTTTGGTTGAAAAAAATATATAAAGAAGTAAAATATAGCACTATGTCATCAGTTTCTGATTTATTCAATTGTATAACAGTGCAAAATATTGCTCATTTGTCGTGGTCTTTCTTGAACTATTTTGAAAAAAAGATACACAAATAACTAAAAACTTGTTGAAAAATAAACAAGTGATTCAATTATAAATAAAGATTTCTACACATAAGCGTAATCATCAACTTAAAGTGCCCTCTTTAAGGATTGTAATAGAGATCCATCAGGATTCATGAACTTAATTCTAAACATTTCTTCACAAAAAAAGAAAAATCTTTAACATCAATATTTATGGAACATGTCCACCAAAAATCTAGCTGTCAACACTGAATATTGCTTTGTTGCATTTCTTTTCACAGTTTATGAACTTCCATTCATATTTTGTTGAAGTATTATTCAATAAATGTATTTATGAAGGATTTTGGAATTGTTGCTATTTTTAGAATATTTTTTAAAATATCTCACGTACTCCTTGGCATACCTTCAAGTACCCCGAAGGGTACGCGTACCCCCATTTGAGAACTATTGCATTAGTCCACTATTAGAGCATTTATATTTTCTCACTAGGATGGTACCCTCCCAAGAGCTGCCTTTTTGTACTCTCCACTTGTAAAATAGGTATAGTCAAGTGATGTCAATTACATGTTTGGATCAGATTAATCACACCTTTGCATATTTATTCATCTAAATAGTTACTTGCGTGCAAATGTAAAATTACCGGTAATTAAAAAAAAAAAAAGACCCCAATATTTTGACACAAATGCAATTTTATTTTAAGAATGTCAAACAATAAAATGTTTTAAATGTTTTACTTGAATCCACGTCATTTTTGTGTGTGTTCAAAACTTAAAACAAACCGTTTTGACTTAAGTACGGTCTGGTTTCATTTTGAAGTGAAATATGCCAACAAGCACACCAATGTCATCTTTGCACTGACATATGCATTGACCTGATCACTAACCATAGAACAACCGGGTAACCATCCCTGATTAAATAAATTGCACAATTAATCTGCATTTGCCCATGATTAATTTGATAATGTTTTGGGATGAATCACAAGAGTTAGTTATTTGACATCCTTAATTTTGGCCTGTCATTCCCATTTACTTACTAAGTTATATTAAGAACATCGTATGGTGAAACTTGCACAATTCAGAGTGTTCGAAAAGGAGTAGGAGGAAGCAGAGTTTTTTTAATTTAGACTTTTTCCATGTAATTACAAATTATTCATGAGCATTTTTTTAAATAAGGATTTTTGAGGGTTATTTTTATTGGTTCTGTGATGGAGCTCGTACCCCAAAACACTCAAGGTTCAAGGTTCAAGGTTCAAAGTTTATTCGTCACATGCAGAGTAAACCACAGTGTAATGCTTTTTTCCATGCTCTTCAGATATTGCGTACAGTGGGATCCAAACACTAGTTGCAGAATCTAATACACTAAATGCAAAAAATACAACACAAAATTGAATAGCTGTGATGTATATTAAATTACAAGACAATTAAAATGCACAATAAGTCACAGTAGTTATGGTAGAGGTATCAGTATAAGTAGAAGTACAGTAGTCAAATACAGTACCAGTGCAATATCAAATAGTATAACAGTATATACAGTAGAGGAAGCAAACAAATATTAAGGTGTCTACAGTTCTTTGGCAGTTGAGAAGTGACAGTAGTATGAACAAAGGTAATGGAACAGTATGACTTCTTTATACTTTTGTTTTTACATTTTATTTATTTATTTTTTCATATCTCAACTCATTGTTCCCTATTGGGGCTTCACGGTGGCAGAGGGGTTAGTGTGTCTGCCTCACAATACGAAGGTCCTGCAGTCCTGGGTTTAATCCCAGGCTCGAGATCTTTCTGTGTGGAGTTTGCATGTTCTCCCCGTGAATGCGTGGGTTCCCTCCGGGTACTCCGGATTCCTCCCATCTCCAAAGACATGCACCTGGGGATAGGTTGATTGGCAACACTAAATTGGCCCTAGTGTGTGAATGTGAGTGTGAATGTTGTCTGTCCATCTGTGTTGGCCCTGCGATGAGGGGCGACTTGTCCAGGGTGTACACCGCCTTCCGCCTGATTGTAGCTGAGATAGGCGCCAGGGAATAAGCGGTAGAAAATGGATGGATGGATGTTCCCTATTGATATTACTTAAATTCCTTTGTACCATTCCGGCAGCAGGGTGGACCAGGGGTTAGTGCGGGTCCCTCACAATATGAAGGTCATGGGTTCGATCCCCGGGTTTGGGGTCTTTCTGTGTAAAGGTTGTGGAGAGGGGCAGGGTCCACGCGTTCCCTGCGGGTGGGGTGTGTGCAGGCGCTGGCCATGTAGCAGCCAACAGGTGAGTGGATACCTCAGCTGAAAAGCAAGAGATTTGCACATTAAAGATTTGTCAAAGAGAAAATAAAACTGTGGTAAAACTCTGCATCTGGCAATAGTGTGGTCCTGTCAAACCCGACGAATGCGAGGGGAGAGGAAAGAAATGTGCACAAGGGCTTTATAAATTAAATTTAAAATTTGCATGTCCTTCCACCTCCAAAGACATGCATCTGGAGATAGGTTGATTGGCAACACTATGGACTGGACTCTCACAATTATGTTAGATCCACTATGGACTGGACTTTCACAATATTATGTTAGACCCACTCGACGTCCATTGCACCAGTCTCCCCAAGAGGGGGGGGGGGGGGGGGGATTATCCACATCTGCGGTCCTCTCCAAGGTTTCTCATAGTCATTCGCATTGACATCCCACTAGGTTGTGAGTTTTTCCTTGCCCTAATGTGGGCTCTGAACCGAGGATGTCTTTGTAGCTTGTGCAGCCTTTTGAGACACTTGTGATTCAGAGCTATATAAATAAACATTGATTGATTGATTGAACACTAAATTGGCCCTAGTGTGTGAATGTGAGTGTGAATGTTGTCTGTCTATCTGTGTTGGCCCTGTGATGAGGTGGCGACTTGTCCAGGGTGTACCCCGCCTTCCGCCTGAATGCGGCTGGGAAAGGCTACACTCACCACCGTTCCCCAGATAGTGACAAGCTGTAGAAGGTTTGGATTGATGGGTGAATGCACCGTTCCGGGCACTGAAAAAATACCACAATTTGAACATGTAGCATGCATTTAAATAAGCTAAACCAATTTGTAGATAATAGATATTGCATCAAAATTAAAACCACAGACTGTGCTAAAAACAGCCAAAGTAGTTTTATAAAGTAATGTAATAATAATGGACAGAATTGACCTTGTAGAGTGGACGTTTACAGTATATCCTGCAAGTTGATTTTCCTACAAACAAACTATAGCCAACCTCTCCATATTTTAATGGATAAATGGCTCTGTCAGCCAAAAAGGTTCCCAACTCCTGCTCTAACGGCACAATCCTGTTACAAATAGTACTTCAAACGTATTCAAGGTATGCTTGTAATTTAAAGCATTACATGAAACCAAGTGACAGTTCCAATATCAAATTACTCGTAAATTGAGGTACTCGTAAGTTGAGGTACCACTCTACTATTGAGAACCCGATATTTATGTAAAAATGTATTTATCTGTACAACACACTAAGTGAGTTACATTCTTTATATCATCACCTTATAAACTAACAAGCTGATAAAAATGACAGACACCCTAAATTAATTGCGCTCCTTATTCTGCTCACTTAAAACAGTGTTTTTCAACCTTTTTTGAGCCAAGGCACATTTTTTTTCATTGAAAAAAATCCCGAGGCACACCACCAGCAGAAAACATTTTAAAAAATTAAACTCAGCAGCCAATATTGTCAGTAAAAAGTTGTTCTCGCAATTGTTGGATATAAATTCAACCCATTCGAACCATGCATCATTATAGCTCGTCTCAAAGTAGGTGTGCTCTTATGAACTGTCACATCATGCCGTGACTTATTTAGAGTTTTTTGGTGTTTTCTTGTGTGTAGTGTTTTAGTTCTTGTCTTGCACTCCTATTTTGTTGTTTATCGTCATGTCATATACGGATGTACTTTGTGGACGCCGTCTGCTGCGCCACACGCTGTAAGTCTTTGCTGTCGTCCAGCATTCTGTTTTTGTTTACGTTGCAGCCAGTTCAGTTTTTGTTTTGTTTTGCGTAGCTATCTCTAAGCGTCAGTGTCTTTTCTTAGCGGCACTTGACTTTTGTTTATTTTTGGTTCAAGCATTAAATACCTTTTTACCTGCACACTACCTCCCGCTGTCGTCTGCATATTGTGATCACCACAAACCATGTTCCCGACATCCCCGAAGCAATTAGCTACCTGCTGCCACATACTGATATGGACAAGTATTACACGGTTACTCTGCCACGCTCCTGACAGCACAGACACTCAACAACGGCACATTATGACGGCGTGGCGCAGTTGGGAGAGTGGCCGTGCCAGCAACCTGAGGGTCCCTGGTTCAATCCCCACCTAGTACCAACCCCGTCACGTCCGTTGTGTCCTTGAGCAAGACACTTCACCCTTGCTCCTGATGGGTGCTGGTTAGCGCCTTGCATGGCAGCTCCCTCCATGAGTGTGTGAATGTGTGTGTGAATGGGTGAATGTGGAAGTAGTGTCAAAGCGCTTTGAGTACCTTGAAGGTAGAAAAGCGCTATACAAGTACAACCCATTTACCATTATTTGCAGATTATAATTACTGGTTAGCACAAAATATTTTTAACCCAATTAGGTGAAAATACATCATCTCCCGCGGCACACCAGACTGTATCTCACGGTACACTAGTGTGCAGTGGCACAGTGGTTGAAAAAAACTGACTTAAAAGACCCAATCTTCTTCGCACACGTTTAGTAGCTCAGCTGTGCATGTGCTATCAAGTTTGCATGTGTTTTTTAGTATATGCAAAGTGCAAACTTTTAGTAGATCAGTCCCCACCCATCCATTCATTTCCTACCTAGTCTGAATTGCAAAACAGTTAGGTCTTTGTGGTCAAATAATTGATAACTACGCTCATCTTTTGTCCTCTTAAATTAACATCCTAGAGTTAAGTCCTCCAATGTAAAGTGCATCATTTAATACTGTTAAAATGTATTTTTTGGCACAGGTGTCAAAACCACTGGTGTTAATTGTACAAGCCACATGATTTGTTTCCACTAGTATATACTAAAAGCTGCTGGAGGAAGAAAGCCTGAGAAAGGAAGCTAATCAAATGGGGAAATCTGTCTCTGGAGGCCCACCACACCTCCTGGCTGCACAAATCTAACACACAATCATTCATACACATTCAGCTGGCTGCTTCCTAACCAAAACCAGTCATTCTCTTAGTATTACTCTCGTATCCATTCATCCATCTTGCATCAAATCCAATGCATTTTGTTCGAAATCGGCGTGGTCAACATGCCGTTGTCTGTGATGTTGCATACCTTTTCTGTATTAAGGCTAAAAAAATATATACATACATTTAGGCTAAGCGTTAAATTGTGAGGTATTTACATTATTAAAAGTTTATTGTTTAAACAGCATTTTCCAAACTGGTATAAAAAATGTCCATTGCAGCGGACACTGTTTCTAAGCGGACACTGTTTTGAAGGTCTCTAAACTGAACATTATTGTTTTACACTTGTACTTTGGATGTTTACTTTGTCAGTTTAAAGTCGCTCAACTGTTAGTTGTTTTTTTATAGACAATATAGTTGCCTGAAACAGTGGATGTTCCCGCACAATTCTTTGCACTTAAAAGTATATGTTTGTAATGATGAATTTGATTAGAATATTTTTGCATTATGTTTTGTTCAATTACAGTAAGTGTGTTTAGCCTAAACAAGAGGTCCCCAAACTACTGCTCGCCAGCGTCCAAAATCCGGCTTGCGGTAAGTTCCATCCATTCTACCGCTTGTCCCGTTCGGGGTCGGAGGGGTGCTGGAGCCTATCTCAGCTGCATTCGGGCATTTGGGCGGAAGGCGGGGTACACCCTGGACAAGTCGCCACCTCATCGCAGGGCCAACACAGATAGACAGACAACATTCACACTCACATTCACACACTAGGGCCAATTTAGTGTTGCCAATCAACCTATCCCCAGGTGCATGTCTTTGCAAGTGGGAGGAAGCCGGAGTACCCAGAGGAAACCCACGCAGTCACGGGGAGAACATGCAAACTCCACACAGAAAGATCCCGAGACCGGGATTGAACTAAGGACTAATCAGGACCTTCGTATTGTGAGGCACATGCACTACCCCCTGTACCACCGTGCTGCCCCTGCTTGCGGTAAGTTCCCAAATAAAAAATAAAAAATATATATATATATATATGTTTATTATTATTTTTTTATTTTAATTATTTATTTATTTTCAATCTGTCTTCTCTAACCCATTTTTGTTACTCTTGGTGTCTCCTAGCCACTCAGACAAATTATATTGTCTAAACATGCTAACGTGCTAACGTGACATCATCGCAGTCGGAATATATATATTTATATACAGCCCGACCTCTCCCCCCAAAATGTGTTTAACCCAATGCCATGTCCCATTTTTTGCGCTTAAGAAACTTCTCTCTAACTCTAGCTCCAGACTTTTTTTTTATTTGAGTCAGCGTCGAGTATAAAGAGAGAATGGCCAACTCGGTTTTAGACAATCTCCTCAATGATTGGTCCAAAGGCACTCACGTGGCTACAGGGCGCTGTGACTTCTACTAACTTTGAGCTGATGCATTGTGTTTGCCTCGCCTCTTTATTAGTTTTTCAACGTGTATAAATGGTCTGTTGTGCAGCATTGGGCTGCTCTGTGAGGTGCAAAATGAAAAAGTTCAGTCACACTTTTCTAGCATATATATATATATATATATATATATATATATATATATATATATATATATATATATATATATATATATATATATATGTATATATATATATATATATGTATATATATATATATATATATATATGTATATATATATATATATGTATATATAAATATATATGTATATGTATATGTATATATATATATGTATATATATATGTATATATATATATATATATATACACATATATATATACATATATATATATATATATATATATATATATATATATATATATACACACATATATATATATATATATATAGATATATATATAGAGTTTACTCACTTTTCTCAGATCTAAGTAAATATCACAGTGAAGTTTAAATCCAATGTTGACTCTCAATATTATACTGTATATAAATGTTATATCTAAACCTAAGTCTTAAATCTAAACCTATATGTTCAATCTGAACATAAATGTAAAATCTACACCTAAATGTTGAATCCAAACTTAAATGTTAAATCTACATCTAAATCTTAAATCTGAACCTAATTCTTAATTTTTAAATCTAAATCTAAATCGAAATGTGAGAGCTTCATGGTAAATGTGAGCGCTAAACGTCAATGTTAAATCTAAACCCAAATATTAAATCTATAACTGTGCTTTTACCATTTAGCTCACAATAAACAAATAAATAAATAAATGGGTTGTACTTGTATAGCGCTTTTCTACTTTCAAGGTACTCAAAGCGCTTTGACACTACTTCCACATTTACCCATTCACACACACATTCACACACTGATGGAGGGAGCTGCCATGCAAGACATATTCTTTAGAACCATCCGAAGCAAGCATGTCAGAGGCTGTGGCAGTGACCAATCATGAAGTAAGAGCAAAGCGAAATGATGAAAAACACTTACAAATAGAAATACCGTATTTCCTTGAATTGCCGCCGGGCATATAGTATGTTCCTGCCTTGTCAAACTCGCTACGCCAAATAATTAGCGCATGCTTAATATTACCGCCGGGACAAATTTGTGACGTCACGAGTGACACTTCCCCTGTCATCATTTTCAAAATGGAGGAGGCTGATTTCAATCATTTGAAATCTCATAAAGGGAAGAAGATTAAGAGCTATTCGGGTAGGATTTAAGGTCCAAGCTATTGAATACTGGTATGCTAAAAAGAACAGTGAACAGTTATGTTTTATTAATATACTTGTGGAGCAGACGGTCCGACGGACAGGCAGGGCCCCCTGCCCAAGATGGCGGCGAGCGAGGAGAGAGGAGGATCGAAAGAACGACTTGTACTGAGGTTTTATTAAAAAATAAACAAAGACAAACTGCTAAAGCCATGTCCTTTCTTGGTGGTCCTGGGAACCAGCAAGACGACGGCTTGAGACCGTCACAGTACCGTAGCTGCGTGTGTCAAATATGAGTCTAAATGACTCCCGCCTCCTTGTGGTAGAGGGTGCTAGTGATCCTTCTTGCGACTACTCGGCTGCAGAAGAAGTGAAATGAGTGACGTAATTGACGCGGCGGGTACACGACGGACCTTTTAGGATGTAACACCTATGCTGGCTATGTAAACAACCGGGCTGAAATAAAGCATGTTCCAGTCCTAAATACCCAGTGTATTATTTATACAAAAACATTCATGTTGGCAGCAGTAGGATAAAGAGATCACCCACAAAGCTAATTCTGTCGTCGCCCGCAACCGAGCTAACTGATAGCAGCGGTCTGATAGCAGTTTTCTAAACTGGATTTTCAGTCATAGCAGGAGGTAATAAAGGAAGATCTCCATCGAGACAGAGAGACTTTAAAACTAAAGAAAGATAAGGAATACTTCTATAAATAAGTTATTGATGCTTTTGATCAGAAGGAGCTGGCATGGATTTTATTTCTAAGTAAAGGTGAGACAATTTTTCATTTATTTTTTATTTAGCCTTTATTTAACAAGGTAAAATCCCATTGAGATCAAAGATCTCTTTTCCAAAGGGAGACCTTGTCTAGAGGGCAGAAGCAAAGTTACATTAAAAACAGTAAACAACACATAAAACATCACATTTACAACATTGAAACTTGCTCATATGACACATGTGCATACAGACAAGGTATACTGCAATCCTTTCACAGAAGCTCTAAACTTATTTAATGTAACAAGGGTTTTAAGTTGAATATTCGATTGTAGGTTATTCCAAGCCTTCGGTGCCTAAAATAATAACCATAATAACGTTTTTTTTTATTAAATGTGTATTTCATGATGGTATCCTTACATCACACTCAAAATTTTACTGCATGTCTTTGGTAAGCGCAGGAAGGAGAAGAGGTTTTAAAATAATTAGCGCATGCTTACTTTTACGGCATGCCTTTGGTAAGCGCAGGAGTGAGAAGAGGTATTAAATTAATTAGCGCCCCGGCGGCAATTCAAGGAAATACGGTATGTGTATTCATGCACACTGCATGCTGCGGTGCAAGAATCAGTTCCATTCATTGTCAAACGCGGAAGTGCAGCGTCGACGTGTTTGAGTGTCAAATTGTCTTTACACCTTGCAAACTCACACGATTGGAGAAAACATTTTTTTTAAATATCCAACTTCATTGGCATTATTTGGCGTCGGATTGATGGAATATGGACATCCTATAAATAGTCATCTTTACTCTTGGCAAGAGATTTACCGTTCACATTTAGGTTTTAGTTTTAAATTTAATATTTAGGTTTAGATTTAACATTTAGGTTTAGATTTAAGATATACGTTTAGAATTAACATATAGATTTATATGTAAGATTTAGTTTTAGATTTAACATTTAAATATCATATTTAGAGTCAACATTCAGTTCAAACTTAACTGATGAAAATTAGTTAAATCTGACAAATCTATCAGCTAGAAAAATGTGACTGAACTTTTTACAATCGACACCACAGACTGCTCCACCCACGAGAATTATGGAGAGTTTTACGTTGGTTTCCCTGCAACCTTTAAAGAAGACAAGTATGGGAAGTGAAAATTTGCAAACACTGGAGAGCGACCAATTACTATGAGGGGTCATTAGGGACATTATTCAGAATTACCTCTTACATACACTACTGAAATGCTCTCACATAAACAACTGAGATGTTTTTCTCTCACATACACTACTGAAACACTCTTATACACACTACTAAAACACTCTTATACACACTACTGAAATGCTCTCACAAAACATTTCAGTTGTTTATGTGAGAGCATTTCTGTAGTGTATGTAAGAGGTAATTCTGAATAATGTCCCTAACGGCCCCTCATAAATTACAACGTCTTGTGCGAGGTAAACACACTGCACAATGTCTGTGTTTTGCTCAGGAGAAAACACACACATACGCTATACAAATTATAACAGAAGAAATGAACAAGAGATGGCTTGACAAAAGCAGACAATGTTTGAATCTCAGTAAAACTAAAATGATGCAATTCAGTAACAGTAGAGGAGAAAGTCAATCACAAATAGACTTTTAAAGAGTAAAATAAATACAATTTTGGGGTGAAACAATTAGAAATGTCCAATATTATCGGCCGATAAGTGCTTTAAAATGTAATATCAGAAATTATCGGTATCGGTTTCAAAAGTAAAATGTGTAACTTTTTAAAACGCCTCTGTGTACACAGACGTAGGGAGAAGTACAGAGCACCAATTAACCTTAAAGGCACTGCCTTTTGGCATAATATCCACGGCTTTTCACACACACAGGTGAATGCAAGCATACTTGGTCAACAGCCATACAGGTCACACTGAGGGTGGCCGTATAAACAACTTTAACACTGTTACAAATGTGCTCCACACTGTGAACCCACACCAAACAAGAATGACAAACACATTTCGGGAGAACATCCACACCGTAACACAACATAAACGCAACAGAACAAATACCCAGAACCCCTTGCAGCATTAACTCTTCTGGGACGCTACAATATACACCCCCACTACCACCTAGCCCCCCCCCCACACACACACACACCTCACACCTCAACCCCGCCCTCCCCCAACCCCACTCACCTCAACCTCCTCATTCTCTCTGAGAGAGAGCATGTCCCAAATTCCAAGCTGCTGTTTTGAGGCATGTTAAAAAAAAAAGCACTTTGTGACTTCAATAATTAATATGGCAGTGCCATGTTGGCATTAGTTTCCATAACCTGAGTTTAATTATTTTGGAAAACCTTGCTACATTGTTTGATGCATCCAGCGGGGCATCACAACAAAATTAGACATAATAATTTGTTAATTCCATGACTGTATTTATTGGTATTGGTTGATATCGGTATCGGTAATTAAGAGTTGGACAATATCGGATATCTGCAAAAAAGCCATTATCGGACATCTCTAGTAACAATAGATTAATAAATTAACTGGAAATGTCATTTAAAAATATACAACATAAAGTGGGAAGAAATACCTCATTGAAGAATAAATCAAAACATGTCCTGGACCAAAAATTACTCCATATTCTCTACTGCTTGCCAGTGTTACCATATCTGAGTTATTGTGCAGAAATATGTGGAAATAATTACAAAAGTAAACTTATTAGCATTTTACAAAAAAGAAAGATCAGTTAGATTACAAAAACATTGGAGGCAGCCACCACACTGGACATACTTCACACAAAAGTCAAAATTTCTTTGTGATTGTTGGTTCAAAGACTTTTGAGAAAATTAGGGGAGTAAGTTTTTTTTCTGGTCGTTCTGCGTATTTTTTTTCTGTTTATTGCATCGTCGGGTGCGTGTCAGAGTGCGTGCTGGTCACTAAACAAGAATGAAAAAGCAGAATGTGTCAAATACGACTGTAAAGTTATTTAGTATGTCTGCTCAGGGATCGGTAGGTCGCGAGTTCAAACCCCAGCCGAGTCATACCAAAGACTATAAAAATAGCACCCATTACCTCCCTGCTTGGCAGTCAGCATCAAGGGTTGGAATTGGGGGTTAAATCACCAAAAATGATTCCCGGGCACAGCCACCGCTGCTGCTCACTGCTCCCCTCACCTCCCAGGGGATGATCAAGGGTGATGGGTCAAATGCAGAGAATAATTTTGCCACACCTGGTGTGTGTGTGACTAGCATTGGTACTTTAACTTTTAACTTTAATTAAGGCATGTTTTTTTGCAAGTTTATGGGCTGGAGTTTGTTTAGAACTATATATAGATATAATATTTTGGTTTATTTAGTAAGACAAAATAAGGTAAAAACAACAATTGCATGCAGCCAGACACAGCAGTCCTCGTCCTTGGTAGCAGTCATGGCGCCTGTTCTTTAGTTGGCCTTACTCTCTTTATACACCACTCTGGTTTGAGTTTGTCATTACTGCCACAAGTGGTGGAAAAGTGTATTACAACGGAGTGCTGTGGGCGGTATAGCTCGGTTGGTAGAGCGGCCGTGAAAGCAACTTGAGGGTTGCAGGTTCGATCCCCACTTCCGCCATCCTAGTCACTGCCGTTGTGTACTTGGGCAAGACACCTTACCCACCTGATCCCAGTGCCATCCACACTGGTTTAAATGTGACTTAGATATTGGGTTTCACTATGTAAAGCGCTTTGAGTCACTAGAGAAAAAGCGCTATATAAATATAATTCACTTCACTTCACAGCCCATATGGACTACAGCTGAGAAGTAAATCTTTTTTGGCAGCCCTTTAGAAAGCAATCTTGGTCCAACAATGAGCCCCAGCCCTATGGTTAAGAGACACTATGAGCTTCAATTCTTACGAACAATTACAGCTAACTGGGTTGTACAAAAGAGCCCTTAGATCGATAACAAAAGTCATATTGTGTTCCAGCTAATGTGTACGGACGTAAATACAGTCATGTGACATTGTTTTCAAAATATAGTGCTGCCTTGGTTTTTGTGCACATCACTTTTTGTATGTCAAGGCGCTGAGGGGATCCAGTTTGGTGGCTGCAGGATTAGGTCTCTTCTTTTTGCAGATGATGTGGTCCTGATGGCTTCATCTGGCCAGGATCTTCAGCACTCACTAGATCGGTTCGCAGCCGAGGGTGAAGCAACTGGGATGAAAATCAGCACCTCCAAGTCCGAGTCCATGGTTCTCACCAGGAAAAGGGTGGAGTTCCATCTCCGGGTTGGGGAGGAAACCCTGCCCCAACTGGAGAAGCTCAAGTACCTCGGATTCTTGTTCACGATTGAGGGAAGAGTGGATCATGATATCGACAGGCGGATCGGTGTGGTGTCTTCAGTTATGCGGACGCTGTATCGATCCGTTGTGGTGAAGAAGGAGCTGAGCCATAAGGCAAGGCTCTCAATTTACCGGTCGATCTACGTTCCCATCCTCACCTATGATCATGGGCTTTGGATTATGACCGAAAGGATAAGATCACGGGTACAAGCGGCCGGAATGAGTTTCCCCCGCCGGGTGGCGGGGCTCTCCCTTAGAGATAGGGTGAGAAGCTCTGCCATCCGAGAGGAGCTCAAAGTAAAGCCGCTGCTCCTCCACATCGAGGAGAGCAGGATGAGGTGGTTCGGGCATCTGGTCAGGATGCCACCCGAACGCCTCCCTAAAGAGGTATTTCAGGCACAACCGACTGGTAGGAAGCCACGGGGAAGACCCAGGACACGTTGGGAAGACTATGTCTCCCGGCTGGCCTGGGAACGCCTCGGGATTCCCTCGGGAAGAGCTGGACGAAGTGGCTGGGGAGAGGGAAGTCTGGGCTTTCCTGCTTAGGCTGCTGTCCCCGCGACCCGACCTCGGATAAGCGGAAGAAGATGGATGGATGGATGAACTTTTTGTGATTAGCATTCTGACGAAGATTTCCGGTATCGATATGGACAAACAATATGTAACAAACTAGTCTCTTTGCCCACGTTTCATTTTGCGGAATGGACAATGATTCCCACACATTAGTGACTCAGTTTTGTAACTTTTTTTCAAATTGAGTACTGCTGCACAATAAGCCAATACGCAATCAAAGAAGATGGTGAGTGTCAGAATTTAAATTTTTAACATTTTGATAAAGAAGGTGAGAAACACAATTGACTTTTGGAAAGGACGTTGGCTCTTCCCTACCCCTCCTTCTGTTCCAGTCATCGCCATCGTCGCTAAAAGGCAAGTGTTCAATAAAGGTGTGCATGTAAAACTATAATATTATGAATATATTGCTTTGGTTTTCAAACGATTCAGTCTTAGTCCGACCTTTTGGATAACTGATGAAAATCGATCACACATTTTGTCTCTACCAAAGTGTTGGACTTGTTGCACTGAAAAGGCAGAGTTTGCTTCATAAATGCTTTCATAATTCTGAACTGATAGGAGTATTATAAACTAACAAAACTCCCACTGTTCTCACAGAAAAGACTGTTTTCTACTCATTAATAGATTTTTCTGAAAAAAATCCTACCAAATTTCATGGGAAGAGGCTCACTGAGGTAAATATGTACAGTAGATCGTCATTCAAGAGCAAACTATCCCCCCTGTCCATAAAGACAGCCGTCCAACATGTCCTTAATCAAAACCATTTGTCTGCAAAGAGGTGGGCCCTCCAGGCCGCCCACCGGGGGATTATTGGACTGTTACATTTTGTGCCGTTTTAAGCAGGATCTAAATGTGCCGGCTATTAAAGTGCCGGGAATTATTTACGATTTAGCAAATACCCCCACTTTTATCGCTTGAGTTTGGATATTTGCAAGCTGAGTCGTGCAGAAATGATTGTTGGATTACAAATTTGTAAATTGCAAGTACTGAGATTGTCCACCAGGATAAGAACATTATGTTTTTTGCACGTGGGTATTGCCTTTCTGTCATGTGTCTCATTTTATTTCAATACAAGACCATTTATATCTCATTCAGGATCACCTTACAAGGTTTAGGTGAATAACTAAACATCCAGTTTCTTCTACAAATATTTTCTCAATGTATTGCAGTGACTGTACTAGGTACAGATTTTGATACTTTTAGGTACTTTTCTAAATAAAGGGGACCACAAAATATTGCATTATTGGCTTTATTTTAACAAAGATCTTAGGGTACATTAAACATATGTTTCTTGTTGCAATTAAGTCCTTAAATAAAATAGTGAACATACAAAACAACTTGTCTTTTAGCAGTAAGTAAACAAACAAACACTCCTAACTCCTAACTGATTGTGTCATTCATTATTGTACTATTTTGTCAACATTAATAAGGACAAGTGGTAGAAAATGAATTATTAATCTATTTGATCATTTACTATTAATATCTGCTGTCATGTCTATGGGTTCATGTTGTGTTTTGGTCATATATATATATATATTTTTTGGACATTCAGTTCTTATTCCTGCACTTCCTTGTTTTTCTTATTTCCATAGCAACTCATTAGTTTTCACCTTGCCCTCATGTCACGCCCCTGTCCTCATGTCTCACATCTGTTTGTAATCATCATGTCTATTATTTAAACCGGAAGTTGCCAGGAAGTCAGCCTGGCGACTTTAATATTCCTCAACTGCCTTCATGCCATGCCATTGCTGTATTATCATTCTGTCCATGCCATGTAAGTTTTTGTTTTTTTTAGGTCACAGTTATTGAGATTTGTGTTTCATGCCTTAGTTTTAGTTTTTGCTGTCAGTAGTCAAGTTTGTTCTCCGCCATTGTGCGTGCCATTTGTTTTCATTTTTGTTAGTTATAGTTGTGAAAAACAAACATGTACTTAAATTCACGTCTGGCTCGTGCCAATTTTCCTTTGCGTCAGAAAAACAATCCAAGTCATAGTCCTAGTCCTGACATCTGCTTACTTTCTATTTTAACATGTTCTACCTACACTTGTGTTAAAATGTATCTTTTGTTTGATACTTTACATTAGTTCTGAATGATACCACAAATTTGGGTATCAATCCGACGCCAAGCACTTACAGGATCATACATTGGTCATATTCAAAGTCCTCATGTGTCCAGGGATATATTTCCTGAGTGTAGAAACATAATATGATTTTTTTTTTTTTTTTAAATGAAAGATGTTGGGATGCCAAAAAAAATCCACATATTCATAGTAGTATTGACTAAATACATGCCTGTACTTGGTATCATTACAGTGGATGTTTGGTGTAGATCCACCAATGGCGTTTGTTTACATTTTGATGCTGGTGAGCTACGGTGTGTAGTGAAGCATGTTTAGCAATTCCTCCTCCTACAGGAATGATACTTGTAACAAACTTACTTCATTTGTCGCCATGGAAATCTGGATTAGTGATTAAAAAGTAGCTAAAACACTGCCATGGCGGATTGACTTTAGCAGCTAGCTAGTTAGCCATGTCTTAAAGCATCTCTTCTTGAGGGCGTTTCAGTGTTATAACTTCACCTTTATGGTTAGTTTTTAAGTCAAAATGTGTCCGTTCTCCCTCTACACACTGTGTCTGCTTGTAAGTACTCAGTGATTGTGCGCTGTGGAACATGCTGGTCTGCTCGTAAACCAGCAATGACTCGACGTGACTTGGGGCGGGGGGTGTGGGACCGGTACTTTTCAGAGGCGGTATGGCCTTTTATTAATATCTCAAGATTTTTAGGCCATGTCACAATACACGATATATATCTTGATATTTTGCCTTAGCCTTGAATGAACACTTGATGCATATAATCACAGCAGTATAATGATTCTATGTGTCTGCATTAAAACATTCTTCTTCATACTGCATTAATATATGCTCATTTTAAACTTTCATGCAGAGAAGGAAATTACATCTCAGTCAATTGACCAAAACTGTATTTATTAAAGTTATTAAGCAGTGGCACAAACATTCATGTCATTTCAAAACAGAAAGTGCAAGATTGTCAGAGACATTTTAAATTAAGCTATAAGTGCACTTTTGTGCCTGACGTCACACAAGATATTTCAATAAGTGTCAAATAAAAATGAGCTGCATAATAGGATATCAAATAGTGTATGCCCTTCGCTATGTGGTAGGTTCCTGCAGACGTTATCTCCTGTTGTTAGTTTTTTTTTCATACTGTGTTGATCCGGAAATAGTTGCTTTGGCATTTTATAGGTGTGGCACCAGCCGGAGATGTTGACATGCAGAGTTTCAAGCACTCTTTATTCTCTAACGGGTGACTTTTCAAATGATGCTACATTAGCAGTGCTGCTACTTTTTGTAGCAACGCTTTTGCCGCATAAATGTTGAACATACTCCCGCTTGAAGCCAAACCACGGCCAGACAATGGATCCCGTGCTGTTTTTCTTGTTTTTCTTCCTCTATTTGTTACCAGATGCGCAACTTCTCTCTCTCGTATTAGCACTTGCACCGCACCGTTAGCATCACAGCTAGCATTACCATGTCGCTACCTCTCTGCTCCGCGGTTGCGTGTGACGTTACACACGTGACGTGTGTAAGAAAGTGCGTTTGTTTTACGTCTCTCTGAGAAGGAGAGATAAGAAAGAATGGGAACTGCATGCAGTGTAATGCTCGCAGCTAAAAGCAACTGCGTGAGAATGTATACTCGAATATCACGATATAGTCATTTTCTATATCGCACAGAGACATATCCGCGATGTATCAAGTATATCGCCCAGCCCTGCGGTATACTACCGAAAATTATTCATTAGTATCGGGGTACTATTCTAATACCGGTATACAGTACAACCCTAGACTGTACGCTACAGTATATTTGGTATCTGTAGGCTAGCTTTATTATGTTTAACACAGACAGCAATATTATCAAACGCACTATCTTTTTGGGGGGTCTAATGGAAGCTTTCTGGTGGAAAGGATCGTGCATGGCTATTACTTACCTCACAATGTATTTTTTTAGTGACGTGTGTTTGTAAGTGTGTCAGGAATCGATATCCGTTTGTGACGCTTTGGTGGCATCATGGTGATGTTTGCGTTCTCCCATGGGTGCAGCGAAGATGGACACGGCGTAAAGGTAGGAATAATAATTTATTCATACAATAAAACAAACTAAAAACAAAGACACTTGCACAAAGGCACTACCAACAACCAAGAGAACTAGCGTGGAAGCTAGAAAGAACAAAAAGCGCTAGCGTGGAAGCTAGGGACATAAATAAAACAGAAATAGCGTGGGAGCTAACAACTATACAAAAATAGATTACCACAATGCAGGACGAGCGACGTCAACTGTTGCGTGGGAGCAAACAAGAGTCCAAGAACGAATGTAAAACAAAGGCGGTCTTAAATAGAAGACATAATCAACAAATCAGGTGCGTCACGACAAACAAGAGACAGGTGACACAAAATGGGTAACTATGACAACGGAACAAAACCAGGAAGTGCCACCAGGAACTAAGGACGTGAAATACACCAACAGGGTAATAATAAAACAGAACAAAAACAGAACATAACATGGTCCAAGACGTGGACCATGACACCGTTGCACGCCAAGCTACTTAAGCTGAGCGAAAACAAGCAACAGACTGCCTGTTGTTTGAATTGTGTTTGCCACTTATTAACCGCTGCTGGTCTGCGATGAGGTGGCGACTTGTCCAGGGTGTACCCCGCCTTCCGCCCGATTGTAGCTGAAATAGGCGCCAGCGCCCCCCACAACCCCAAAAGGGAATAAGCGGTAGAAAATGAATAGATGGATAACCGCTGCTGGTTTCCTAAAATATTTTATGGTGGTCGCCGCATCGCTCACTGCAACCCGTAAAAAAGGTGTCGGCCTTCTCAAACAGGTATGCCTAAACACAGATGAGCTCTGACTGACACTTTGGGTTTAAAGGCGATCATTGAAACGGGTCACAAGCAGGTCGCTGTCAGGCAGGGTCACGCACTCCTGCTGGGTCCTCAGCCATGTGTAGAATGTGGGTCATCTTCAAAGACGCACGGGTCCCAGCACAAAGCTACTATAAAGCTGGCTATAAAGCATCAGTACTTCTGGACAACGGAATCTCAGTCCCTCAGGTTTTAAGCTTGTATTTCAACCAGTACCTGTATTTCAACTACAGTATCATGTGCACGCTAAAGTAGACTACATACCAGAAAAACTAATTTACTCCTGTTTTCATGTTTACAATTTCTCTACAAGCATCAGGGGTGCAACAAAGCTTTGTAAGTCGGGGCTAATGCCGTGCGCAGCAGGTGCCAATGGGGCTATATGGTGACTTAGCCGCTATATTCTGTGTAGAATGTGACGAGGAATACAGTACATTACTACATATGGGGTAAAGATTGTAAATAATCGCCAAGTCATTCATTCATTGACAATTGTGGCCCTACACACAGCGCGTGATCTGCATATATGAAGGGCCATATCCACTTCTCTCTGGCTTCATCTCTGGTCTCCAAATCTCTCCTCCACATTTCCGGCTGTCGCCCTTTTACCGAGTGCGCGAGGAGTATTTAATTGTGCCCAGCTGGGCGCCCCGCGCACCTGATCACGATTGCGGCGTCGCTCCCGGCGCGCCCTGCCTCGCCGCTTGCTCGCCCTCCACGCCTCCTCGCCGCCATCTTGGGCCGGGCTCCGGCATGCCCTGCCTCACTGTTGGACTGCCGGCCCCGCCTCTCCACAATTATGTAATAATGTTCATCAGTCAACTGATTGGAGCTAATTTTATCTATCACAATGAAAAAATAATATAATCAAATTACAGTATGTTATTTATGTAGTTTGCTAATTTTCCTCGACTGGTGCACTAACATTACCGTATTTTTCGGAGTATAAGTCGCTCCGGAGTATAAGTCGCACCTGCCGAAAATGCATTACAAAGAAGGAAAAAAACATATAGAAGTCGTAATTTTGGGGGAAATTTATTTGATAAAACCCAACACGAAGAATAGACATTTGAAAGGCAATTTAAAATAAATAAAGAATAGTGAACAACAGGCTGAATAAGTGTAGGTTATATGACGCATAAATAACCAACTGAGAAGGTGCCTGGTATGTTAACGTAACATATTATGGTAAGAGTCATTCAAATAACTATAACATATAGAACATGCTATACGTTTACCAAACAATCTGTTTGGTAAATGTATAGCGATAAAACCCATGAAATCTTATACGTCTAGTCTCTTACGTGAATGAACTAAAAAATATTATTTGATATTTTATGGTAATGTGTTAATAATTTCACACATAAGTCGCTCCTGAGTATAAGTCGCACCCATGGCCAAATTATGAAAAAAACTACGACTTATAGTCCGAAAAATACGGTGTGTGGATTATTTTTTTTACATATGTAGCATCATCTACAAAGATACAAAGGATTGATATTGAGATATACCAGTGGACACATTTAGGACAGTTGTTTCTTTCATTCAAAAATTTCGACGTATTTTTATACTTAGCAAACTCATCCCGTAGGCCGGATAAAACCTGTTCGCGAGCCTGATCCGGCCCGCACGTTTTAACACCCCTAAAGTAGATCTCATTCCATGCATGTTTGTCTAAGTTTGATACTTGGCAACGACTTCATTAGTATTACAGGTAAGGTTCTGTACTCTTGAGACTCTCAAGATGGATCGCTGTCACTGTCACCGACGTCCCACTGCACTTATGTGGGCTATGTACCGCGGATGTTGTTGTGGCTTGTGCAGCCCTTTGATACACTTGTGATTTAGGGCTATATAAATATACATTGATTTATTGATTGATTGATTTATCTATGTGCTGATTTTAAGATGACATACATTGTCATTGCACATCACTGTATTGATAAACAAAGCTGGTTTGTGCTAGTCTGGCTGGAAAAAATGCGCATAACAGCCTGTGAATGTGTTTTAATGTGAACAGACAGATTCTTTTTAAACTCAACGACCATTATTTTTAACACGAGTGTGAAATATCCGCTTGATAGATACACTGTGTCTTTCAACCCCTACTTATTACAGTGGTACCTCAAGGTACAAGTGCCTCCATTTAGAAATAATTTGTAATACGAGCGGTCTAAGCATACCTTGAGTTACAAGTGTTTTTTTCCCCCTGACACAGCGAATAAAGCGCCGCTGCAGTCAGTCTGCATCACACAAGCTGCAGCAATCCTCCGCGCATGCCGCCACAAACACCAAACATTTATCCATTAAAATATTGAAAAGCTGCAGAACCTGTGTTTCAGCATATTGTGTCTAGTCCTGACTCAAGAAACTGTATGGTGGAACAATATCTTCGGTTGACAGAAAAACACATCGCTCATTGTTTTCCAACCCGGACGTGACTTCTTCGTTGCGTCCCTCAAAGACGTCGAAGATTGAGTTGTCAGAAACCATTAGCAAAATACGCAGCAGCTCTATGAAAACTAGTATCTTGTAATACGAGGATAATACGCAAACTTGGAAACACTGTACATAGAATCAGCAAAAGAGTCACGCTATAGTCCACTTCCCAAGGTAACTCGTAATATTTTACAATATTAATATATTATTGCATAAAACTACTGTAGTTGTTGTTTGTAACACATGCTATTGTTGTCATGATCCGTGGTCTGGATCATGTTGTGGTTACTGTAGTTATATTCTGTTAGTTTTGGACTCCCTAAGTTCCTGTCGTGTGCACTGCTGGGTTTATTTTGGTCACCATAGGGATTAATTGGGTTCACCTGCCTCTGGTTAGTGGTCCCACGCTCAGCTGCTGTCAACCATTAATCAGGGAGCTATTAATTCACCTTGCTTGCCACGTTCAGTCTGGCGTCATTTTTTGCTTCACGCAACCTACTATGTAAGTCTTAATTAGCTCCAAGTAAAATCAGCACGTTGTGCTTTCGCCTTGTGTTCCATTTTGTTGAACTGCATTGATTTTTGAGAATTAAATCATGTTCTTACCTGCACGCAAAATCCAGAATGGTCCGTCTGCATGTTGGGAGAACGAACTCCGCAGTAAGCTGTGCAAACCACGTTGTGACAATTGTAATGGTTTTCAAACATATATGTCACGCTTTTGTTGCATAATACTGCGCGGATCATTCTCCCAAGATGCCCCAGGAACTCCAGAGGCAACGTGCAGGTAAGGAAATTATTTATTCGTCATAAATCATTCAAAATGCCAAAAGACAACATACAAAACAAAAGAGACGTGTGCTGATCGCACGGGGGAGCTAAGGCAAAACTTAGCACAGGAATCGTGAGCAAAGAAGAAATCATCAAACGTAACTGTTGCGTAAAGCAAACAAGACAGCCAGACAGTGTGCGGCGAAAAACAGGAATAAGTAGCTCTCTGATTAATGCCCAGGAGCATGTGAGCGTCCCGAACACTAATTAGAGACAGGTGAAACTAATCACCACGCATGACAACTAACACACAAACCCAGGGGTGCTGAAAACTGAAATGAGGGAGTCAAAAACTAAACAAAACATGATTCGGGCAATGGATCATGACACAGTATTTATTATATAAAAGTTTTTTTTTAGGTAATGTTAACACCATCGTACTTTGGGAGGGCCAAGCACGGATTAAATTGATATTAATTAATTTCAAAGTGTGGGATTGCTTTGAGGGCTTCACGGTGGCCGAGGGGTTAGTGCGTCTACGAAGGTCCTGCAGTCCTGGGTTCAATCCCAGGCTCGGGATCTTTCTGTGTGGAGTTTGCATGTTCTCCCCGTGAATGCGGGTACTCCGGCTTCCTCCCACTTCCAAAGACGTGCACCTGGGGATAGGTTGATTGGCAACATTAAATTGGCCCTAGTGTGTGAATGTTGTCTGTCTATCTGTGTTGGCCCTGCGATGAGGTGGCGACTTGTCCAGGGTGTACACCGCCTTCCGCCCGATTGTAGCTGAGATAGGCGCCAGCGCCCCCCGCGACCCCAAAAGGGAATAAACGGTACAAAATGGATGGAAAATGGATGGATTGCTTTGAGATACGAGTATTCTGAGTTTCACTGTGTTGGTATTTTACGACAGTTTAAGAGTCTTTGAATGCGCCCTAACCAGGGATTGGATGAACATAGGGAAAACAGAAGGGAACTTTAAGTGTTACAGTTGGAGATGTTGTTCTGGCATGTTTTTTTCATTTTGATAAAGTGATTGTTGAGCGACCGCCTCATCGTCTTCATCCTTTCGACATCTGGATAAAAACTACAACATGTTATGTCCTCACAAAAACATCACAATCATAGGGATTTGTAACTTCAGTCAGGATATTAGTAGATAAAAGAAATATATCCGGGCGTCTTCCTGAGAATTCTGAACAGTTGGCAGATGTGCCAAAGTGTTTCCTTGCAGCAGACCTATACAATGCCACGGACGTGTCCTCTACCTCTGACTGTTCAAAAAAAGTCATCTCGCCATGTCTCCAGCTGAATACCTCCAGTTCCCCTGCTTTCTTCCAAGTTTTGCAATGCTCATGCGTAAAGTGTTTCCCCTAGATTGCCTGTGACTGTGACAGAAGGGCCATGGTCAATCTGTTGTCATATTCAATGTGTTATTCTTATAGCCAGACCTATGTGTTTACTTCCTTACTTGATGGTTTCCGCTACAACCTCTGAGGAAGGCAACAGTTGTAGGTATAGAAGTAAACACACGGGTCTGGCTGTAGGAATAACAAATTGCATCATTTTTTGAAGCCCTAATGAACCACTTTGGATCATGTTATCATTATTTGCCATGATGCATACTGTATTATTTTTCTTTAAAAAGGCAAAAATAAAGAACCCCTAACGGGACATTGGGGGGAATTTTTTGGGGGAGAAACTATCTTGTGCGCACAAGAAACTATCTCGTGCTTACGCAAAAAAAAATTCGGAGAGCACAAGAAACATATATTTGGAGGGGGTTGTGGCCTGCGGACATTGAGCAAAACGGGATGTGCCGGGACCGGCTTCGAGATCAGTGACATAGGGGTGAATGGCCCACCTGGGCCTGATTATCTAATCACCTGTCGCTCTATCAAAAGGCAGCAGCCGGGGAGGAGAGAGGATTTGGAGTTTGAGTTGGAGTTGGAGTTGGAGCTGGAGCACGAGAGAGACAGAGAAAGAGACACCTGCTGAAAAGCCCAAACAACCCTGAAAATGAGCTGTCATGTCGCCGATTGGTGATCCGAGGAACCCGGAGGAAAGAAACCTCCACAATATCTGAAAAACATCTAAAATAAAATATTCTCCCCATGTCCCTTTAGGGCAGGGGTGGGCATTACGTCGATCGCGATCGACTGGTCGATCTCGGAGGGTGTGTCAGTCGATCTCAAGCCAGGCTTTAAAAAATATACATAAAAATGAGCAATCATCAATCATACCAAGACTTCACTTTCGTCAGTTGTTTGACATTCTCGGCACCCGAGGATCTTGTGAGATGACGCTGGCTGCTGCGAGCTCATATTTAAGAAAAAAATCACTAACAGGGCGGACGCAGAGAAACACATTTTATTTCTAGAGACTCCGTACCTACTGTCAAAACTCTAAAGACCGACAGCACAGTTCCTGTCTTCACCATAAAAGACCTGTTTCATCCTGCCTGTGCTAACAAAATAAGAGTCTCAGAAAGCTAGCGTGCACAAGCTAGCAAGCTACGGAGTTATGTATTTCTCCCCCGCCCTCAGCGACCGCTTTCTCGCTTGCTTGCCCACCCGCACACTCACTGACGTCACTCACCTGCTGCCACACATTAAAGGGCCACACACATATGCTACTCTCATAAAGTGTTTAAAAACGAGTATGCAAGTTGGACAAATGAGATGCCAAATCCAACCACTTTCATGTGGTATTGGACAGAAAGGAGGACTTTTTTTTTCCTCCATTTGAAAATGCGGACGTTATCAGCACCACTGTCTAATTCCAATGAATGCAAGTCATCAGAATCAAATACACCAACTTATATTATTGTCTTCATGAAAGAAAGGAATCTATGTGTGTTAAACATGCTTGTATTATCATTAAACACCATTAACTTGTTAACAAAAATGTCTTTTTCATAAATAAATAAATATAAATTATAAATAGGAATGAGGTAGATCTCCTCGACTTGGTCAATTGAAAAGTAGCTCACCTGCAGAAAAAGTGTGAGCGCCCCTGCTTTAGGGGCTCCGTACAAATACATACATATACATATATTGAAAACAAAATAAATTTTGAAGACCGCTATCCGCAGGTATATCTGCAATATATTTAAGTACGTCCACATCACGGACATGCTGCCTCCAGTCCAGACAACCCAGTGCGTGTTGCTTACGCCATCACAACATGCGTTTTCGGTAGTGCTGTTCCGGTGATCTTTTTTCAGCAGCCAAACTTTCGGTGCATCTCTAGTCAATAGTGCGCAAATAATAAACTATATACAGTACAAGCCAAACGTTTGGACACACCTCCTCATTCAATGCGTTTTCTTTATTTTCATGACTATTTACACTGTAGATCAGGCCTGGGCAATTATTTTGACACGGGGGCCACATTTAGAGAAAAAAATGTGTCTGGGGGCCGGTATATTTATTTTTAGGAACATTAATACAAAACATCAGAATAATGTCTGATTGAATGCTAAAAATGTTATGACAGACCGAGCTTAAAAGACGTAATGGAATTTTAAATTTTTGTATGAACGATAAAACACTGAATAGTGACAATGTGACACCCCCTTTCAAGCGACATATTTTACAATCAAGTGAAATGCAATAAAAATGCAACAAGCAGTGAAATATGAACGCAAAGGGTCCAAAATAAACCCACCTACAATCTAATAAATCTGATACATCACTAAGCTTTAGAACTTTGTTGTGAAAATCTTCTTCCCCGTCTGTGGAAACGCTTCCCGCCCACACTGCTTGGTGGCTCGTCTGAGCTGCTGTGACGTAGATTACCATAGTAACTAGTTAGATGACCATAGTAACTAATTAGATGACCATAGTAACTGGTATATAATGCAAAAGCGCAGATTCCAACCATTGAAATACTTAGTATAGTTCAAGACTTACGGCCGTTAGAAAACATCACTGCACATCATAATGGCAGCTACACTTTCCATCTTAAACATCTAAAACAATTATTTGGGAATGTCCGGCGGGCCACATTGAAAGGCTCAATGGGCCGCATGTGGCCCCCGGGCCTTAATTTGCCTAGGTCTGCTGTAGATTCTCACTGAAGGCATCAAAACTATGAATGAACACATGTGGAGATATGTACTTAACCAAAAAAGGTTAAATAACTGAAAACATGTTTTATATTCTAGTTTCTTCAAAATAGCCACCCTTTGCTCTTATTACTGCTTTGCACACTATTGGCATTCTCTCAATTAACTTCAAGTGGTGGTCACCTGAAATTATTTTGACTTCAGAGGTTTCATAGTTTTGATGCCGTCAGTGACAATCTACAATGTAAATAGTCATGAGAATAAAGAAGACACATGGAAACGGGAAGGTTTATCCAAACCTTTTGCTTGTACTGTATATCCATTAATACTTTTACTACCTGCAGGTGTTAAAGTTTATGTTTGTGTGTTATAATGTTCTTTTTTTTCATGTTCTTGAACACACCGTGTCGGCGGAGAATGAGGAGTGTAGTTGTTTGTCTAGGTCTGAAACATGGAGAAGCACGGAGGAAATACTTGTTGGATTGGCAATAAAAGCTCAAAAGAGCGTCAGACTTTGTTTGTCTTGTTGTGGACGCTACAATACATTATATTACTGTAATCTGTTTTCAACTAATAAAAAAACTGATTTTTGCGGTATGGAGGCTAATATTTTACTGTGGCTCACCGCCAGGATAAAATACATTTAAGGAGAAACCCTGGCGTATGATAGGAGCTATATGCCCACACATACACACAAGTTTCAAATGTAATGAAATTGAATAAAACAAGGGAAAAAAAACATATTAAAAACTGTCAAAAACTCAGTCAAATCGAACAGTTTGGATTTTTTTTCCCATCCTTAATGCACAGCAATGCCGATGAACAGATTATGTATCACTACTTTGTGAGGGCACATGTTGCTAGGAAGAATTTTTAGTTCACCATCATTTCTGTGCCGAAGCCCAATTAGAAAAATAGGACAAATTACCAGTTAGGGACGTATAGGGACGGCGTGGCGCAGCGGAAGAGTGGCCGTGCGCAACCCGAGGGTCCCTGGTTCAATCCCCACCTAGTACCAACCTCGTCACATCCGTTGTGTGCTTAGCAAGACACTTCACCCTTGCTCCTGATGGGTGCTGGTTAGCGCCTTGCATGGCAGCTCCCTCCATCAGTGTGTGAATGTGTGTGTGAATGGGTAAATGTGGAAGTAGTGTCAAAGCGCTTTGAGTACTTTGAAGGTAGAAAAGCGCTATACAAGTACAACCCATTTATCATTTATCATTATATGCCAGCAAGTCAACTTTTGTAATTCCAAAACAACTTGGGGAATAAATAAGGACAGGACGATTTGGCAGGAACACAGTCAAACATCCATCCATCCATCCATTTTCTACCGCTTATTCCCTTTTGGGGTCGCGGGGGGCGCTGGCGCCTATCTCAGCTACAATCGGGCGGAAGGCGGGGTACACCCTGGACAAGTCGCCACCCCATCGCAGGGCCACAGTCAAACAGTATTGTACCATTTTCTTGTGTCATTACCAGCAAAATGATACGCATTCAATGCATTTTAACTCAATATGTTTTTCTGGGCCTAACTGAAATGTGTAAAATGAGTGTGCATGGTGTCGTTCACCAGGTGTCTAAATTGCTTTGTCTTTGTTAGCATTGCTTGTTTCCTGGCGACTGAACCCACACACTGGTAAAGAAACCTAACACTCACTGGGAGGTTAAAACAAAGACAAAAAAAATTCCCCTTTACAAAACCTCCTGTTTGACTTCTTTACGAGGTGCAATGGTCACACTAGGTGGGCCGCACGCTGGGGAGTCCGCTAAACCCGACACTGAACGCACCTAATGCACCCACGCCGCTTATAATATACTCCAACACATTACGTTTTTTTTTCCTTTTAATACTGTAGATGTAGGGGAATGGATGAGAGGATCAGTGACCCCTGCTTATGTGGGGCGATTCATGTGAACAAGTTGGGGGATCAAGTTGAGGTTAAGGCCACGTTGAAACTAAAAATCACACTTTAATTCTAATGGCAGAAACTCGAGCACACCTATTAGCTTCTTTACTTTCTCAATTAGAATACACAAAGTTGTATGTTGCAGCTTTTACCATCTGTATGACTAGGGATGGGTACATTTCATATTTGAACTGATACGGTAACAATTCCCGACAAATGGGAGTCAATAGCAGTACTCTACGGCAGTGGTTCTCAACTTTTTTTCAGTGATGTACCCGCTGTGAACATTTTTTTAATTCAAGTACCCCCTAATCAGAGCAAAGCATTTTTGGTTCAAAAAAAGAGATAAAGAAGTCAAATACAGCACTATGTCGTCAGTTTCTGATTTATTAAATTGTATAACAGTGCAAAATATTGCTCATTTGTAGTGGTCTTTCTTGAGCTATTTGGAAAAAAAAGATATAAAAATAACTAAAAACGTGTTGAAAAATAAATAAGTGATTCAATTATAAATAAAGATTTCTACACATAGAAGTAATCATCAACTTAAAGTGCCCTCTTTGGGGATTGTAATAGAGATCCATCTGGATCAATGAACTTAATTCTAAACATTTCTTCACAAAAAATAAATCTTTAACTTCAATATTTATGGAACATGTCCACAAAAAACACTAAATATTGCATTGTTGGATTTCTTTTCACAGTTTATGAACTTACATTCATATTTTGTTGAAAGATCATTCAATAAATATATTTATATAGGATTTTTGTATTGTTGCTATTTTTAGAATTTTTTTTAAAAACCTCACAAACCCCTTGTCATACCTTCAAGTACCCTCAGGGATATGCGTATCCCCATTTGAGAACCACTGCTCTACAGCAGTTTTTTAACCTTTTTGAGCCAAGGCACATTTTTTGTGTTGAAACAATCCGGAGGCACACCACCAGCAGAAATCATTAATCATTAGTTGACAGTAAAAAGACGTCGCAATTGTTGGATATGACTTCAAACCGGGACCAAGCATGCATCAATATAGATCTTGTCTCAAAGTAGGTGTGCTGTCACGACCTGCCACATCACGCCGTGACTTAGTTTGAGTTGTTTGTTGTTTTCTTGTGTGTAATGTTTTAGTTCTTGTCTTGCGCTCGTATTTTGGTGGCTTTTTCTCTTTTTTTGGTATTTTCCTTTAGCAGTTTCTTGTCTTCCTTTGAGCGATATTTCCCGCATCTACTTTGTTTTAGCAATCAAGAATGTTTGATTGTTTTTATCCTTCATTGTGGGGACATTGTTGATTGTCATGTCATGTTTGGATGTACATTGTGGATGCCGTCTTTGCTCCACAGTAAGTCTTTGCTGTCGTCCAGCATTCTGTATTTGTTTAAAACTGAACTGGCTACGAAGTAGTTTCATTCTGCATAGCCATCCCTAAACTGCAAAGCCTTTTCTGAGGGGAACTCACCTTTTGTTTATTTTTAGTTCAAGCATTTGACACCTTTTTACCTGCACGCTGCCTCCTGCTGTTCCCGACATCTACAATGCAATTAGCTACCAGCTACCAGTTTGTCGGCTCTGACGGCAGCTTTTTTGAATCCTTCTCTGGTTTGTGTCTTACCTCTGCGTAATAAATAAATTGAACGTGCTGCCATGACTGTATGTTCTTGTCAACAAACATGGTATTGTTTGGATGGCAAATTTGTCACTTCAGTCATTGATTTGTTGTTCAGTATTTCTTTGACCTATGTAGTTACTAACGTGCAGTTTGTTTGTGACAAGTTTTAAGGTGGTGAAAAAACTTTTTTCACTGACCAGTTCCTCCAACTAAGATCTTCTTTCTTCAGTGTCTGGAAAGCTGAGTCAGCCTGAATGTGTGAACTCGGAGAAGCACGGCTCCCCTCTGTGCGTGGCCCAGAAGGAAGGGACACACAGAGTTCTGAGCGTGCACAGTACATTAGAGTCAATCACTTGTCCATTTTGTTATGGTTATACGTTTATTTCAAACATGATACACAGGTGTTATGATCAAATTTGGATGGATTTCTTTTAGGAGTAATATGCGATGAAAGGGTTGAAATCCCTATTCACACATGTGCAATAGGTTGTTTTTTTTCCAAGTCGCAGGGTCTATTTTTAGTCGCATTTACAAGTGGATTGATTTCACAGTACACCCCTGCTTCCACTCAACTAACAGACAAATAAACCAACAATACTCTACAATGTTTTTTATATTCTATACAGATGTTCTGCTTTTGATCTTTCAGTTACAAAAGGATCAGCACCCCCCTTCACACACTTTTCCACAGAAGACCAATTGTATAGTCCTGTTCTCAACGTCTACCCTCATTCCACCATGAACCAGTAAGTAGCCTGCTAACTAACGAGCAGACCAAAACAACAGCACAAATAATGTGTGGGGGGTTTTTTTCTAATCCTCTTGTCAAAATTTCCGCTTGTGCTGCATGAGTCATGAAAGTAGCAACCAGCCCATAAGACAAATGGTAAAGCCTGTAAAAAATCTTCTCTCATTCCACCATAAACCAGGAAGTATAGCCTGGTTTAACAAACACACCAACAATGTCTCTTTTCTCAATAAAATCCCTCGCCAGAAGACCAAAAATAGCACAGTCCTGCCTGTCGTAACGTACTGTAACTCTCTTTGAACTTGCTAAGGTAGGGACACAAATACGCATTCCACAGTTTCACTCCTTCTTTTATTTACAGTCCAACCTTGACTTGTTCCTTTGGGCTATCCATCAACGCGCTCTTCTCTTTCAAGTCTTTCTTTAAAGAGTTCATTTGGTGTAGAATGGGGCTTTAATTACCCACAACCAGACATTAAAAATATATGAACTATTAACTTGTGTACCCTTTCACCCCTTGCCATTTTGAGGCTGTTTTTATTTATTTATTTATTTATTTATTTCAAAAGAAGACACAGATACCCACTTGGCTTCTGACTTTACAATAGAAAGACTTACAATAAACCCATTGACAGCACTTTTTTTTTAGAAAACTGTGTTGCATATTATTAGTATGCAGTAAAAGCAAACTGGTCAAAATTAAGTTAAGATGTCTATTCTTACCTTTTATAGATGTTTTGTCTTATTTTTATTTATCCATTCAAAAAGAATAGAATGTCTGTCTGTCTTTGACCTTAACACTAATTTTTCCGCTGTGGGTTTGTTTGTGGGCATATTAGCGGGCATGTGAGGATGCAAAAGGGGCAAATGGAGTATGCACTACAATCAGGCAGATAACTCTGTTGGTGCGTTAAAATCCTTTCATTTTCTCAAAAATCGACAGCGCACCTTAAAACCCGGTGCGCCTAATGTACGGAATAATTCTGGTTGTGCTTACCGACTTCGAAGCAATTTTATTTTGGTAAATGGTGTAATGATAAGTGTGACCAATAGATGGCAGTCACATATCAGAGGTATGTGTAGACTGCACTATGAAGCCAGTAAACAACACCAACACTTTAAATGTTCCATTGAGAATATAGAGCACACGGCGCTCAAAAATCTGTCAAAATGTTTTAGTGTTTTAGTAAATGTTTTAGTATGACTACCGTAGCCAGAGATACAAGTAGTATGATGGCGTGTGTATAAGGACCACAAAATGGCACCCATTAAGTTAAAGTACCAATGATTGTCACACACACACTAAGTCTGGTGAAATTTGTCCTGTGCATTTGTCCCATCCCCTTGTTCACCCCTTGGGAGGCGAGGGGAGGAGTGGGCAGCAGTAGTGAACACGCCCGGGAATCTGCTGATGTGTATTTGAGATCTGCATTAGTCCTGAAAATTTGCACACGTCTGCCTCTGTAGTCCGTGCCGATGCCGTAATCGTTAAGCTTCTTTTTTTTATGTTATGGGACATTCACCCTCTGCTGTTTCCATTTCTAATATTAAGTAGTGGAAAGTTCTTACTTATATCTCACTATGGAGGCGCTAAAAACTACTGGTGTAGTGAGTTTACATACTGTAATTCACCCACGGAACTTTTATTATGAGAGTTCCGGTCTGATGTTTCTTCACGGGACACATTTTTGACGTTGTTGTTGCACTAGTGAGCCACAGATGAGGAGATACTGCTCCATTATTTATTTTAAAAAGTCTGACTGTCATCAAAAAAGTTATCTCCATCTTTTGAACGCTACAACGCTACAACAAAGATGACGGGGAGAAGACGCTGTCGAAGGTGAGCCACGTAAATAAGACGGCCCAAAAAACGTCGCGTGCTGAAGTGACTGTCAAAAAGCAACTTGTAGATGATCTGTAAAACATTATCTATGCAACATTTTGACCAAAGAACCACCATTACATGTTATGTGTAGACCACAAGGAAGTGATTTCAATTTAGAAAAAAATATAATAATAATATCACCCCTCCTGTCTTGCCTCTGGTGAGGGTGGTCACAATTCTCTCCGCTCCTTCCTTCCCTGCTTGCTCTCTACGTCTTGTCTTTGTCTGAACTTTTCTAAAGCCTCTTTCTTTGCGCAGTCCTCTAATCTAAATATTAAACATGAATATGATCAGCTGGACTCTCGACGCAATTGACACAGTCTTTTCGACAAGGAAAAAAGGTTTGGGGGAGCTGGGCTGCCCTGATGGAATCATTGCTGTGGGGTACGTGAGGGACTCCTGGAATTCATGGAGGATTATGTGTCTTTCAGCCCTTTCCATCGAGGACGTCGAAGACATCTACCTATTTGGAGCTGTGATCGCGGGGCACTTGCTGATTGGGCTGGGCATTGCTCTGGGTTTATCGACAAATTCGGAAGACGATGGCAGCCACTCAAGGGGCCCAACGGCTGTTCAACGCAATGGAAGGATTGGGTCGGGCTGTGGGAACACAGACTGGAGCGATTTCTGATTTGAATCGCAAAATGGATCTCATCTTGGAGAAACATGATAAGAAGGAATAACTAAATTGGATTTGAGAGATCCAGCACGGACAACAGAGCAGGCAAGTCATTGTTTGGACTGCTCGAAGAAAAACAACATCTTAATCTACGATTTGACTCCCTTAAATGGCCTTGACACAATCAGGAACAGGCTGTTCTGAAGAAATTTACGCTTTTGACCTTCCTTCTTGTCAACAACACCTGCAGTCAAACTTTGATCAGCCTCAGTCCATACAAAAACATTCATCATCTCTAAAAAGTAAATTGGGCATATATGCACACATGACCCCCACCCTTGAAATCAACGCCTTTACCACTGCTTAATTCCTCTGGGGCTGTGGATGGCTGAGCAGCGCTACACAACGGCAGCGGGTCTCCTCAAACCCACCCCTCCCTCTGTTGCAAGTTGGTGTGATATACGTACCATGTCTAAATGTGTGCCATGCTATGTGAGGTTTTTTTCCTGAACTCAATCTGGACCCCCCCTGAGGGGCTAGCCTTAGACTGATATTTTTTACTTCCCCCCCCTCTCCCAATGTCACCCTTTTCTCACCTTTTTTAAGGAGCGCCGTAAGTGGCTGATCCGTTGGCGGTCTCGTCTTGCCCTCTGCTCTTAGCGGGACTGTACCGAAAAATGTAATCTCGTACTTGTGCAATGACAATAAAGATATATTCTATTCTATTCTATTCTATTCTATTAATGCATCTTTTGTATCAAAATAGACTTGACTAAACCCGCTCACCGGCAGTGCGCCTTATAATTTGGTGCACCCTGTGGTCCAGAAAATACGGTAATATTAGGCCGGCTCCTACGTTACCTTACATTCACATTTCTGTGTGTCTGAGCGGGGCAGCTAGAATATTCAAAGTCAGTGGATGACTGACGAGAATGGTCACTTAATTTATTTCATTCCACTAAAGATTTTAAAATGTTACGGGCAAAAATTCATCTAACTTTTAGAAAATCCCTCTCCTGACCTGGTAGGGGCTCAATTCCGAGTACAATGCAACCTTACGTTTTCATCATACTTCCTGTGTGTTTCCAGGTATTGCATATTTTTTTTGGGTGTGGGAACTGGCAGAGGTCTGCGCTCGAGTGCTTTTCCAGTTGTTTTATTGTATCCTCCTGAAAACCAGCGTCTTCTGCTGTAGACATTTGTGGACATGCATAACAGGGATCATTTTCCTGAAATTTGTAATAGACAACAAGCAAATATCTCATGCAGAATATATTGGTTGTCAGGAGGATATACTACGAGCATTTTGGGGGTTTAAAAAGGCAATGCTCCAATATGAGGTACAGCAAGTTGTTTCAAGTATTTTGGTTAACTTGCTACCACATGCAAGAGTCAAAATGTTAAAAAAAAAACAAAAAAAAACAGCTGTCAATAGACTTAGACTTAGACTTCCTTTTATTGTCATTCAATTTTGAACTTTACAGTACAGATAAGAACAAACATTTGCAGGATAAAAGAGCAATAAGGTGCCTAAATAAATAGATTACTGTCCAGATAAATATATTGCAATATGATACATTGCTATAAACCAGTGGTTCTCAACCTTTTTTCAGTGATGTACCCCCTGTGAACATTTTTTTAATTCAAGTACCCCCTAATAATTGGGGGCGGCATGGCGTAGTGGGTAGAGCGGCCGTGCCAGAAACCTGAGGGTTGCAGGTTCGCTTCCCACCTATTAACATCCAAAATCGCTGCCGTTGTGGTCTTGGGCAGGACACTTCACCCTTGCCCCCGGTGCCGCTCACACCGGTGAATGAATGATGAGTGAATGTTTGGTGGTGGTCGGAGGGGCCGTAGGCGCAAACTGGCAGCCACTCTTCCGTCAGTCTACCCCAGGGCAGCTGTGGCTACAAATGTAGCTTACCACCACCAGGTGTGAATGAATGATGGGTTCCCACTGCTCTGTGAGCGCTTTGAGTATCTAACAATAGGAAAGCGCGATATAAATCTAATCCATTATTATTATTATTATTATTATTAATCAGAGCAAAGCATTTTTGGTTGAAAAAAAGAGATAAAGAAGTAAAATACAGCACAATGTCATCAGTTTCTGATTTATTAAATTGTATAACATAGAAGTAATCATCAACTTAAAGTGTCCTCTTTGGGGATTGTAATAGAGATTTATCTGTATTTATGAATTTAATTCCAAACGTTTATTCACAAAAACACAAATCTTTAACACCAATATTTATGGAACATATCCACAAAAAAATCTAGCTGTCAACACTGAATATTGCATTGTTGTATTTCTTTTCACAGTTTATGAACTTACATTCATATTTTGTTGAAGTATTATTCAATAAATATATTTATAAATGATTTTTGAATTGTTGCTATTTTTAGAATATTTTTTTAAAACTTCACGTAGCCCTTGGCATGCTTCAAGTACCCCCAGGGGTACGCGTATCCCCGTTTGAGAACCACTGCTATACACAACCTTTATTTCATATTGGAGTTCCGTAAATTGAGCATGTGTTTCTAATGCTGGCTCTGTAAGTGTTTTTTTTGGTTTGTTTTTTTTTTTACAAATGTTGCTCTATGGTAGCTACAGTGACCCTGATAGGCCAATGAAAACAGAACAATAACTCTGCCCGTGAGAACTGGTCATATTTCTATTTCATAGTTTCCTCTCACAGCAGGTGTTTTGCTCGGCCAAGCGGCCTGGAGGCTGGAGCAACGCTTTCCTTCCCCTGCTGTACTTTTTATTTTTTTTATTTATTTTTTTTAATATTGATTTACAAACCCTGTTTCCATATGAGTTGGGAAATTGTGTTAGATGTAAATATAAACGGAATACAATGATTTGGAAATAATTTTCAACCCGTATTCAGTTGAATATGCTACAAAGACAACATATTTGAAGTTAAAACTGATTAAAAAAAAAGGTTTGTTTGCAAATAATCATTAACTTTAACGTTTGATGCCAGCAACACGTGACAAAGAATTTGGGAAAGGTGGCAATAAATACTGATAAAGTTGAGAAATTCTCATCAAACACTTATTTGGAACATCCCACAGGTGTGCGGGCTAATTGGGAACAGTTGGGTGCCATGATTGGGTATAAAAGCAGCTTCCATGAAATACTAAGTAATTCACAAACAAGGATGGAGCGAGGGTCACCACTTTGTAAGCAAATTGTCGAACAGTTTTAGAACAACATTTCTCAACGAGCTATTGCAAGGAATTTAGGGATTTTACCATCTACGGTCCATAAAATCATCAAAAGGTTCAGAGAATCTGGAGAAATCACTGCACGTAAGCGATGATATTATGGACCGTTGATCCCTCAGGCGGTACTGCATTAAAAACAGACATCCATGTGTCAAGGATATCACCACATGGGCTCAGAAACACTTCATAAAAACACTGTCAGTAACTACAATCGTTTGCTACATCTGTAGGTGCAAGTTAAAGCTCTACTATGCAGAGCAAAACCCATTTATCAACAACACCAAGGAACGCCGCTGGCTTCGCTGGGCCTGAGCTCATCTAAGATGGACTGATGCAAAGTGGAAAAGTGTTCTGTGGTATGACGAGTCCACATTTCAAATTATATTTGGAAACTGTGGACATGGTGTCCTCCAGAAACAAAGAGGAAAATAACCGTACGGATTATTATAGGCGCAAAAGCCAGCATCTGTGATGGTAAGGGGGTTTATTAGTGCCCAAGGCATGGGTAATTTACACATCTGTGAAGGCACAATAAATGCTGAATGGTCCATACAGGTTTAGGAGCAACATATTTATGTCATCAAAGCAACGTTATCATGGACGCCCCTGCTTATTTCAGCAAGACAATTCCAAGCCAGGTGTTACAACAGCGTGGTTTCGTAGTAAAAGAGTGAGGGTACTTTCCTGGCCCGCCTGCAGTCCGGACCTGTCTCACATCGAAAATGTGTGGCGCATTATGAAGCGTAAAATACGACAGTGGAGACCCCGGACTGTTGAACGACTGAAGCTCTACATAAAACAAGAATGGGAAAGAATTCCACTTTCAAAGCTTCAACAATTACTTTCCTCAGTTCCCCAACGTTTATTGAGTGCTAAAAGAAAAGGTTATGTAACACAGTGGTGAACATGTCCTTTCCCAACTACTTTGGCATGTGTTGCAGCCATGAAATTCTAAGTTAATTATTATTTGCAAAAAAAAATTAAGTTTATGAGTTTGAACATCAAATATCTTGTCTTTGTAGTGCATTCAACTGAATATGGGTTGAAAAGGATTTGCAAATCATTGTATTCCGTTCATATTTACATCTAACACAATTTCCCAACTCATATGGAAACAGGGTTTGCACGTGATAAATGATGGATCGATTCCTCGTTCAAAGATGTTTTTATTGCATTGGGTCGGTGTAGGTTCCATCGCATGCTTAACGTTTTAGCTGGCAGTGAAAACCAAATAACTGGATTGGATTTTGACCTCAGAATCAGAATCAGAATCAAAAATACTACATAGGGGGTGTGTGAGACTGCGATGAGGTGGGGACTTCTCCAGGGTGTACCCGCCTTCCACCCGATTGTAGCTGAGATAGGTGCCAGCGCCCCCCGCGACCCAAAAGGGAATAAGCGGTAGGAAATGGATGGATGGATGGGTGCGTGTGTGAGGGGAAAAAAATTCAGTCTAAGCCAGACTGAGGCCAAGAGGGGAAAAAACTCATAGCCATAGCGCACATATACATGGGTGTAAGAACACAAAGAACAGTAAAGAAGCAGTAAAGACATTAAAGAGCAGAGCTGATACAACCAGCCACTTCTACACACAGCCACAAAAGTAAAACAACAACAACAACAACAAAAAACATGTACACTCTGGAGGCCTCTGCACTGTTCCACGCCATCGTCTGCTGGGGTGGGGGGAGTATGGCCAGAGACAGGAGCAGACCCAACAAAGCAACAAAGAGAGTCGACTCCACACTCGGGCGCCCACCAACTCTCGGCTAGTGTCCAGTCCGCATCGATGAGCGGGGATATGTCCAAAGAGACCGAGGTATCCGATACCTGCTCATTCAGCCAGGACACTCTGAAGCTTGACTGACCCAGAGCTTAGTACTAGCCCCGCAGCCCTGTCTCTTCATCCGCATCTCCTCCAGTCTCTCCAAACGGACTCTGGTGAAGCAGAGACCCAGCAGCTGGTCTCCATGGCCAAAAGGCTCCCGGGAGGCAGATCCAGAAGTTCACAATAAAAGCACCGCAGAAGTCACGAAAGTGCCACCCCTTGTCACACAGTCCCAAAGGGTCCCCAACCAAAAGGCAAAAAAACACATTAAAACAAGAGGGAAACATCAGGAACAGATGACATGAGTTTAACATAAAAACACCCTTCTGTCTGATCATCTGTCGCCTAAAAGTAATAAGTAACATTTAAAGTAACTTGAGCAAATACTTCTTAATTGCATCCAGAGTGTTCTTAAGAGAGCTTGTCTTCACTTCTTCATTTTCACTTGTAAGCTGTCACCGTTCCCCCAGCAATTAGCCCAGACATTATCTTTATTAGTCAGCCACCTCAGGGGAAATCAGATTTCCAGCCCGTGAAATCATCTTTTAATTGGATTACGGACAACAGGACTGGTCAAGGAGGAGGTGATTTTCTCATTATTGTTAAGCTTATTGATTATGGGATATAGGGAAACCACTGCTAGTTATGTGTGCAACCATAGATTGCATGTTACCTCCAGTTTTATTCGAATAGATTTCTGCAAATGTGCCCCCCGTCATACTTGCCAACCTTGAGATCTCCGAATTCGTGAGATGGGTGGGGGTGGGGGGGTTGGTGGTATATTGTAGCGTCCCGGAAGAGTTAGTGCTGCAAGGGACTCTGGGTATTTGATGTGTTTATATTGTGTTACGATGCGGATATTCTCCCAAAATGTGTTTGTCATTCTTGTTTGGTGTGGGTTCACAGTGTTGCGCATATTTGTTTATACGGCCACCCTCAGTGTGACCTGAATGGCTGTTGACCAAGTATGCAGTGCATTCACTAATGTATGTTTGGAAACCGCATATATTAGGTGGCTACGCCGGCACGTTGTTTGTATGGAGGTAAAGCAAACGTGACGACAGGTTGTAGAGGACACTATAGGCAGTACCTTAAAGGCATGCCCCCAATTTTGTTTTCTGGGTGGAAATCGCGAGAAATTCGGGAGAATGGTTGCCCCGGTAGATTTTCCGGTGGGGCACTGAAATTCGGGAGTCTTCGGGAAAAATCTGGAGGGTTTAATCCCTCTGCTAGTTCAATCTTATTGGAATATGTGTGTGGGCTTTTGAAGGCACAGCTGTGAAAATGAATATGACATCACTTGGAGCATGTTTCTGTTTGGAGCTCCACGTGACAACAAACGCTTGCATTTTATTTTATTTTTAATTGTGACAAATCCATCCATCCATCGATCCATGTTCTACCGCTTATTCCCTTCGGGGTGGCAGGGGGTCGCTGGAGCCAATCTCAGCTTCATTCGGACGGAAGGCAGGGTACACCCTGGACAAGTCTCTACCTCATTGCAGGGCCAACACAGGGAAACAGACAACATTCACACCCACATTCACACACGAGGGACCATTTAGTGTTTAATGTAAGTGTGAATGTTGTCTGTCTATCTGTGATGGCCCTGAGATGAGGTGGCGACTTGTCCAGGGTGTATGACGCTTTCCGCCCGAATGCAGCTGAGATAGGTTCCAGTTACCACGAAGGGAATAAGCGGTAGAAAATGGACGGATTTTTCACAATTAAAAAGCCTTAATCAATAAACTCTTGGGTCTCCTTATCCAGAACTTTATTTGATGTGTACTAGCACATTATCAGGTTTGTTATGTAATGAAAAAAAACAACAACCCTCTGTTGTTTAGTAGATCAATTTCCAAAGGCTTTACTTTGTTTGGGAACTCAATTCCACACAGGCAAACAGACTCGTTTGTAAGCTGCAATGTTTGGTCGTTCGAAAACCAAGACCATATGTAAATAGAGGGCAACATTTGGTCAACAAATAGAATATAAAGTTAAAGTACTACTGATAGTCACACACACTGAAAAAAGTGACGTTTTGGTGCTGTAAACCGTATTAGAGTAACTGTCATAATTTATACCTAGTAATTTTAACATTCAGAAAGAACTAGACTTTCTTAAGTAAAATTAAGCACTTTATTAACGTAATACATGAATTATGGGGGAAGAGTAAGTTTTACTTATGTTTCCTCATACTATTTAAATGTTTAATAGTTGTACATACATAAACCTAAAAATATTACATAAACTTTACTCTGAAAATCTAGTGTTTTGAATAGAATGAACTTTATTGTCATTATATTTGCATATAACGAGATTAAAGACTCCAACTTAAGGTGCGGTAGTGGGAAAAAATATGGGGTGAAATAAATTGCATAAGGGGTAGAAAGGAAAAACTAACAATTGAAATAAACAGACTACTATCCAATAAAGATAATAAGCAATCCTCTACATAAAAACGCATGCGCACAGCACAACAGGCTCCGGCCAACTGGCTCTGCTCCAGCCGTTAGGATCACTTCACAGAGCACTGCAAGGTGGCATTATGGGTAATTCTTATCTTGTGTTTATAATGTGTTACAGAGCCGATGTTCTCCAGAAATGTGTTTGGTGTGGGTTCACAGAGTGTGGCGCATATTAGTAAGCATGTTAAAGTTGTTTATATCACCACCGTCAATGTAAAAGGTATGGCTGTTGAACAACTACGCATTGCGGCACGCAGACAGCATGGTGTAAAAGTGGGCGCGAAGACATGTTGTAGAGCAGTGGTCCCCATCCACCGGGTCGCGGCCGCAGAATATTTTTTTATTAAGTGTTTTTTTTCACACTCAGTTTTTAACTGCATGCCATTGATAAGCGCAGGAGTGAGAAGAGGTTTTATATTAATTAGTGCCCCGGCGGCTATTCAAGGAAATACGGTCTATAGAATTTACTTAATATTTTGAGTAAAATTATGTTCCTGCCGAGGAAAAACAAGTAGACTTTACTTAATTTGTTTATATAAATATAACTTAGAACGTGGATGTAATTAAGTAACTGTTACTTAATATCTTCACAACTGTTATGTTATATGGTAAGTAGAATTTACTTGATACTGGCAAGTGAGTGTTACTTGATATTGCAGCATTTAAATCATTTGCATGCAAATACTTACAATAATTTTTTCAAGTAAATCTTATGTGGGTGTGAATGTTGTCTGTCCATCTGTGTTGGCCCTGCAATGAGGTGGCGACTTGTCCACGGTGTACTCCGCCTTCCGCCCGATTGTAGCTGAGATAGGCGCCAGCACCTCCCGCGACCCCAAAAGGGAATAAGTGGTAGGAAATGGATGGATGGATGGATGCAATCTTATGAGTTATTTTTTTCAGTGCACACACTAGGTGTGGCAAAATTAACCCCTGCATTTGACCCATCACCCTTGATCACCCTCCTGGGAGGTGAGGGAAGCAGTGAGCAGCAGCGGTGGCCACGCCCGGGAATCATTTTTGGTGATGTAACCCCCAATTCCAACCCTTGATGCTGAGTGCCAAGCGGGGAGGTAATGGGTCCAGTTTTTATAGTCTTTGGTATGACTCGGCCGGGTTTTGTACTCACAACCTACCGATCTGATGATGAGATTGCACAAATAGACTCGCTGAATAACGGATGACTGCTGCACATTTTCTTTGTTGATCTACTTTTCAATGCTGATTATTCAGCTCAGAATGATATGAGGGAATGTTGCATTATCGAAATACTCCCATGTCCCGAGGGGCCACAAGACGCTTTGATGTTTCTACCTGCCACCTCAATCAATCAACTTGAACGTTACAACCACTCGCAACACTCTCAAACTCCCCTGCGAGTGACTCACGGCTTGCGCTTTCACAGCGGTAAGCACGCCCACTGAGGTTTTCCTCGCTTTGTAAACAAACAAAGCGCACGCAGGCAGGCCGGCACACATGGCGGACTAATTACGTGGTGACATGTGCCTTGTTAATTTGCGCAGTGGGGAAAAGTTAAGTTGACTATGAAACAGGATGTGTCATGCTGTGGTAATGAGTCGGGCTTGTAGGGACAGGTGTGACATAACTAAATATGTGTGTATTGATCTGTCATGGAGTTCAGTCGGGCGCTTGTTCGACGGAGAAGCTTGAAGCTCCGTATCCTTGCCTGTTAATTTCCACACACCTATGGAAAGAACCACAGTGGTTTCAGCCCTTTCAAAGCGCTGATTTTCAGGGTGTGGCAACAACAACACTGACTGACAGACGTTTACAGAGGCACGTATATGAGGCGAATGCTTTTATGATGAAATTGTGCGTGAATGTTGCGTTTGTGGGCAAGGCTCTTTTGATGTGGAAGGAGCAAATACTTGTGGAATTAGGCCATGCCCTGCACTCTTTCACCTTTCAGCAAATACACCCTTGGTAGTCATTCACCGAGTATTATTGATGCCATAGATCTACTGTACAATACACGGCCTCAGTCGAGGGTTTGCTTTGTCGGAGTCGATGAGATGTGCCAGGTGACTAAACCAAAGTCACATTCCTGCAAGTTTTATCTAATGTGTACAACTCTCTCAAGGCATGTCCTACAACTTTTTGGCACTTCCGCTGAGTCCCAAGTTTATGAACGTTTAAATACACAGAGGAAACTCGATTTATGTATACCCTGCTTTTCATATAATTCGGTGTCCGATCAAAAACATTCTTAAAAATGTTTCAGTTTTCAGACTCATTATCAATAATGACACTGGTGCCAACATGAATGGTTGTAACAAGACCGAAAAAACAAAAAGCTATCAGTGCTTCATTTTGGTGCTAAAATAAAGCTGGCCCAGCCACCTGCAACAAGTGTTTGGTGGTGATATTGTGCAGGTAAAGTCTTGGAAGTAATGTAGCATCCCAACAACAACATAGGTCTTTCTCAATAACACGACAGTTAGGGCGAACAAGGCTGCATTCACTAAATAAACCTTGTGAGCGTTAAATTTACAACCCGAGCAAGTCGGGTCTTTTTTGTACGTTCTCTATGCTCTGTGTTGTTGCAATAATAGTGAGAATGTGTTATGGATTGTATTTCTTATTTTTAAAGTTAAAGTACAAACCCCATTTCCATATGAGTTGGGAAATTGTGTTGGATGTAAGTATAAACGGAATACAATGATTTGCAAATCCTTTTCAACCCATATTCAATTGAATGCACTACAAAGACAACATATTTGATCATCAAACTCATAAACTTTATTTTTTTTTTTTAGATAATAATTAACTTAGAATTTCATGGCTGCAACACGTGCCAAAGTAGTTGGGAAAGGGCATGTTCACCACTGTGTTACATCACATTTTCTTTTAACAACTCTCAATAAACGTTTGGGAACTGAGGAAACTAGTTGTTGAAGCTTTGAAAGTGCAATTTGTTACCATTCTTGCTTGATGTACAGCTTAAGTTGTTCAACAGTCTGGGGTCTTGTTGTCGTATTGTACGCTTCATAATGCACCACACATTTTCGATGGGAGAAATGTCTGGACTGCAGGCGGGCCAGGAAAGTACCCGCACTCTTTTACTACGAAGCCACGCTGTTGTAACACGTGGCTTGGCATTATCCTGCTGAAATAAGCAAGTGCATCCATGATAACGTTGCTTGGATGACAACATATGTTGTTCCAAAACTTTTATGGACCTTTCAGCAATAATGGTGCCTTCACAGATGTGTAAGTTAGCCATGCCTTGGGCACTAATACACCCCCATACCATCACAGATACTGGCTTTTGAACTTTGCGCCTATAACAATCCAGATGGTTATTTTCCTCTTTGTTCCGGAGGACACCACGTCCACAATTTCCAAATATAATTTAAAATGTGGTCTCGTCAGACCACAGAACACTTTTCCACTTTGCATCAGTTTATCTTAGATGAGCTCAGGCCCAGCGAAGCCGGCGGCGTTCCTGGGTGTTATTGATAAATGCCTTTCGCTTTGCATAGTAGAGTTTTAACTTGCACTTACAGTTGTAGCAACCAACTGTAGCTACTGACAGTGGATTTGTGAAGTGTTCCTGAGCCAATGTGGTGATATCCTTTACACACTAATGTCGGTTTTTGCTGCAGTACCGCCTGAGGGATCAAAGGTCCGTAATATCATCGCTTACGTGCAGTGAGTTCTCCAGATTTTCTGAACCTTGTGATGATTTTACGGACCGTAGATGGTAAAATCCCTAAATTCCTTGCAATAGCTTGTTGAGAAATGTTGTTCTAAAACTGTTTGACAATTTGCTTAAAGATTGGTGACCCACGCCCCATCCTTGTTTGTGAATTACTTAGCATTTCATGGAAGCCTCTTTTTATACCCAATCATGGCACCCACCTGTTCCCAATTAGCCAGCACACCTGTGGGATGTTCCAAATAAGTGTTTGATGAGCATTCCTCTACTTTATCAGTCTTTGCCACCTTTCCCAACTTCTTTGTCACGTGTTGCTGGCATCAAATTCTAAAGTCAATGATTATTTGAAAAAAAAAAATGTTTATCAGTTTGAACATCAAATATGTTGTCTTTGTAGCATATCCAATTGAATATGGGTTGAAAATGATTTGCAAATCATTGTATTCCGTTTATATTTACATCTAACACAATTTCTCAACTCATATGGAAACAGGGTTTGTACCACTAATAGTCACAAACACACTAGGTGGGGTGAAAATTACTCTCTGCGTTTGAACCATCCCCTCGTTCCACTCCCTGGGAGGTGAGGGGAGCAGTGAGCAGCAGCGGTGGCCGCGCTCGGGAATCATTTTGGTGATTTAATCCCCAATTCTACCTACTCAGTGGCCTGGTGGTTAAAGTGTCCTCCTTGAGATCGTTAGATTATGAGTTCAAACCCCGGCTGAGTCATACCAAGGACAATAAAAATAGGACCCATTACCACCCTGCTTGGCACTCAGCATCAAGGGTTGGAATTGGGGGTTAAATTACCAAAAATGATTCCTGGGCACGGCACTGCTCACCTCCCAGGGGGTGAACAAGGGGATGGGTCAAATGCAGAGGACAAATTTCACCACACCTAGTGTGTGTGTGACAATCACTGGTACTTTAACTTTTAACTTTAATTCCAACCGTTGATGCTGAGTGCCAAGCAGGGAGGTAAGGGGCCCCATTTTTTTAGTCTTTTGGTATGATTCGGCCGGGGTTTAAACTCACAACCTACCAATCTCAGGGCGGACATTCTAACCACTAGGCCACTGAGCAGGCACATTTTTTTGAATGTTTTACTTAGTGATCATTTAGCTTATATAATTAATGTATTCAAATTATTAGTCTGTTCAACTTGAATGCCACAAAATTCCATAAAAAGTTAAAAAGGCGTCGTTTTTTGTTTAGTTGTCGGGTTTTTGTTTTTTTTTACAAAAGTTGCATTCTCCATTTATTTAGGTACCAGTTCAGGCACCATTCAACCACCGGTATCAGTTAAAATGTAAAAGATACCATCGATTGTTATTGTATGGCCAAACAGTTTGCCTGCGTAGCATTGCCTTAAATGCTTCAGTAGTACAATTTTGGTTTTCGTCAAGGTACCACTGCGCTATGCTAAACATCACTTATGTCAATTGTGTCATCAAAAAAAATTGATTGCTTCGGATTGGGGGTCTTTTTACCCAGAGCTAATTTGGGTACTTTTTTTAATAGTTCACACTTGAATATATTTGATTATAAATCATTCCTATGTATATATATTTTTGTTTTTATTTTCTTAATAAATACACATTTTCTATTTATTGTTTAAACTAGGGGTGTCAAACATACAGGATGTATCCGGCCCGCGGTATGAGTTTGCTAAGTATGAAAATTAACCTGAAATTTTTGAATGAATGAAAGAGCTGTTCTAAATGTGTCCACTAGATGTCACAATCGCAATTCTTTGTAGATAATGCTACACATGTACAAAATAAACCACATGATGTTAATACATCAGTCGAGGAAAATGATCAAACTACATAACATCCTGTTATTTAATTTTGATAACATTTTTTTATCTTGATAGAGTGAAAATTAACACCAATGAGTTGACCGATGAAGATTACCACATAATTTATTCAGAAAATATAAATAACGACAAATTTAAAAAAAACAATAACAATATGATTTCCACATTTTGGCTTGTTCTATTTTTTTAAAAAGAAAACAATCTGAAGTTGTCTTTATTTTGAAGTTATCGTGCCGTGATTTTACCAGTCCGGCCCACTTGGGAGTAGATTTTTCTCCATGTGGCCCCTGATATAAAATTAGTTTGACACCCCTGGTTTAAACTATGTAAAGATAAATGAATGCTTACTATTTCAAAAATCGTTGCTTACTTACCATAATAGGTCTACATAAACTCATTAGTACCCTATTTATGAGGGATCTTAATGTTGCCAAGGTAAAATCTGATTAAATAAAACAAACTCATCATTCCAAGCTCCAAATGTTGTTATTCCGGACAACAAATTACGGTTAGGTTTTTAGTATATTAGCAATATGCTATCCATTTTAATAGATTCTTAGCTTTACCTGATGACATAATTTAGTCATTGCTGGCACTTGACAACCTTAAGTTAAAGGTGAGCTTTTCACTTGTTTGTGATTGTAATGATGCAGTGTGGTAATTAGCATTGATTGCCTGCGCGGTGGTGGTTGCATTTGTGACAAGAATACAATGGTACACAGATAAGACAGTGGGTGTTTGTGTAAGCAAAGTGACTAAAACCCAGACTTCCCCAAACACACCTGGGAGGTGTTCCAACAGCCGATAAAAGCTCCAAAAACCACCAGCGCAAACAACGTTCATTTAAACGACTTGCCCTTTGGGACTGGATAAGATTTCAACTATTTGCGTTAGTGAATTGTACTTATGTTGTTTGAAGAGAAGTCAAACACAAAGATAAGTCTTGCTTGACTCAACAAACACAGACCACAGGTTGCATCCTGGCAGTGCCATTAGTCATCACTAAAATACTTTCCTTAGTCTTAACAGCTGCTGAACTTAGTTAAACAATGAACATGAACATATTTTTCTTCTACGGTAGATACAGTAAGGTATTCATCCAAAATTACCTGTAGAAATATTGCAAAAAAACACTGACAATGTCAAATTCTGCTGGCGCATGACACCAAGTGAACCGCCATACTAGTAGGTGGCAGTAGTCAGTGTTTGTTGTTTGCATACTTGGCTGATATTTTAACCAAGGAATCTGCAATCATCTTTCCACACATCTTTTGAACTTCCAATTCTGTTTAAACTGGCCTTTAACAAACAATTTTCGTAGGTATTTTTAGATATAAAAGTTGTGGTTTTTTTAACTGTTTTGATATGCGTGGTTTGACTTACTTTTATCCTATTTTTCCTGTGAAGCACTTTGTGCACCATTGTGATGTTGTAGGGTTTGATTGATTGATTGGGACTTGTATTAGTGGATTGCACAGTACAGTACATATTCCGTACAATTGACCACTAAATGGTAACACCCGAATAAGTTTTTCAACTTGTTTAAGACGGGGTCCACGTGAATCAATTCATGGTAGATGTATGATGCTATACAAATAAACCTTGATTGATTGATTAATTAATGAAAACTCCAAAGATAATCATTGGTAGTCGGAATGTCCAACACTAGCCTGATTTGCTCCTAAACCATGTTGTAATAGCTTTTAATGCAGGACACATTACATTTATTTATTTATTTTATAAAATGCAGTAACGTATTTACAAATATGCATTTTTAATTTGGTTAGACCAGGGGTTGGCAACCCAACATCTTGAAAGAGCCATATTGGACCAAAAATACAAAAAACAAATCTGTCTGGAGCCGCAAAAAGTTAAAAGCCTTATGTAAGTGTTGTAATGAAGGCAACACATTAAGTTAGTGTCTCTGAGGGTTAGATAATTCCCGGAAATGACTGGCTTAAAACTGCCAAAGGTATAGATATGTGTGTGCCCAAGTTAAACGCAAGGACGGGCTGTCTTCTTCTAATGGATTTATTACAATCTTTGCAAACTGGGTAACGTGTGCTGTTGTCTGGAACAACATGGTAATGTTTGCTGTGGTCTGGAACAATATGGTAATGTTTGCTGTGGTCTGGAACAGCATGGTAACGTTTGCTGTGGTCTGGAACAACATGCCACATAATCAGAAATGCAGCCAATATTACTGTGGAAGCCGTTTACTATCCGTTCCACTATTACACACGGCAGAAGAGCCAAGCTTGCAGTTTTTAACAATGGTTTAATGTCCATACAAATTTCTCACACTTTTCTCTCCAGCAGGACGTGACTTTTCAGCCACATCCGTATCCTCTCCTCCTCCGGCACTCACCCGCTTACTGTTAAAGACAACAGATGATTAGATTAACACGTACCACCCGTGAAATCTAATCACCTGCCAGTTTTGTCTCGCCGTCAGCACATGCTGACCCGATGGTGCTCGTCCTCAGCACTGTAGACAGCGGCAGTGACCTTTGCTCCTGCAAGCGCGCTGGCCACACCTCCCTCCACAATTACACACAGATAAAGTGTCATGAAACATGGAAATATACATTAAATACACAGAGGACATAAGTAAAGGAAATAAAAATGAACTCAAATATACCTACAAACCAGGCATAAGGATGCATGTATATATGAATAGCATGTCAGCATGGATTATTAGCACTCCACCCAAGTCAATAACATCAACAAAGCTCACCTTTGTGCATTCACGCACAGCATAAAACGTTTGGTGGACAAAATGAGACAAGGAAGGAGTGGCATAAAACACGTCTTTTTGTGGCAGCCACGGAGAAAGTTGTACACGTAAATCAACTACGGTGAGTTCAAGGACCGCCAAAATTAGTAGGACAAAAAGTCGATGGCCAAATATTGTCATCAGTGAAGCATAAACTCAAATATATTAAACAGTGGGCTTTCTAACATTTAGGAAGGTTTGTGTTATGTTTGTCCTCCCACAGCAACATTATTAAAACAACAAATACATATTTTCTCCCTTCTTTTTCCATTTTTGAAAAAGCTCCAGGGAGCCACTAGGACGGTGCTAAAGAGCCGCGAGTCGGACCAACTTTACAGGCTTTAAGCGTGCATGTTCTAGTATGAAATGGATCTGGCTTAATTTGGTATTAGCAGTGTATCCAACCAAACCCAGGCCTGAACTACCTCTAACTAAGCTAAATTCTACATTGTTACCCTTAGCACCATATCCAGTTTGACTCGAGACCTATTCTCTTTAACGCTGAAAGGTAAAATAGCACTATGGTAAGATTTGGTTTTGTCTATGGTCAGCATTAGCACTTGAGCTAAAGGCTAAACCACTGTATATACTGCATCAGTATAATATATATACTGTATAATATGTAAATTTTACATTTTATATTACATATAATACATTAATACATACATTAATATATTAATACATGTACTATGGTACATTTTTTGTCTACTTTATACCTTTTGTTTTCGCCCCCTTTTTGTCCCCTTGTGTGCATTATCCTTTCCAATCCTTATCCTTTCCATCTTTTGTAATTGAGCTACTGTGTGGAACAATTTCCCTTGTGGATCAGTAATGTTTGTCTAAGTGTAACTCTAAGTCTGTAGGGTATCTGATGGTTGTGTAAACCTCATTTCCCGAAGCCTCCAGAGCCCCGCTGAACAATGAGTTGACGGCCAAGTTTACCCTGGTTTTAACATCAAGGGTGGACAGTCCAGGATTAGCACTGTTGCATTACCTTTAACTATGCTATAAAGACTAGCTTTGTCCTCATGTGATCAGCATTAGCATTGTATACAATGTGATATAGGTTACTGTTTCCATAGCGACAAAGGCTTAATGTCTACCTTTGATCATAGACTGCATGAACATATTAGTGGTGCAACGGTTGGTGGAAATTGCTGTCAAAAACCGACAATAAAAATTGTCACGAACAAATTCACAGCCCTATATAATCTGTTTTGTCGACTAATGAACTATCAAAATAGTGGTTAGAACACAAACTGCATGACTTATGTATGGCTAGCATTAGGGCTGGGCGATATGGACGAAAAAAGTATATCTCGACATATATTTACTTAAACTCGATATTCGATATATATTTCAATATATTTTCCCATGAAAATATACATATAAAGTCATTATTTTTGAGCGAGGTTCACTGAAATTGAAGTGAATGACAACTGCACTGTAAACAGTCAGTGGCACTTTTATTAACCAAGTTAATCAAGATGGGTATAACAGCACAGAAAAGAAACTGTTTAAGTAGCAAATAATAACATAACATAAATAAAATGTAAACATTTTATTTATACGTAATAAATAATAACATCTAAATTGGCCCTAGTGTGTGAATGTGAGTGTGAATGTTGTTTGTCTATCTGTGTTGGCCCTGCGATGAGGTAGCGACTTGTCCAGGGTGTACCCTGCCTTCCGCCCGATAGTAGCTGAGATAGGCGCCAGCGCCCCCCGCGACCCCAAAGAAGGGATTAAACGGTAGAAGATGGATGGATGGATGGATGGCTGTGCAAATAATACAAAATGAAGCAAACTCAGATAAAAAAAATAAATTTGCAGGCAGGCACTTTTTAATTGAATGTGAATTATATTTATATAGTGCTTTTCTCTAGTGACTCAAAGCACTTTACATAGTGAAACCCAATATCTAAGTTACATTTAAACCAGTGTGGATGGCACTGGGAGCAGATGGGTCAAGTGTCTTGCCCAAGGACACAGTGGAAGTGACTAGAATGGCAGAAGCAAGGATTGAACCTGGAACCTTCAAGTTGCTGGCACGGCCACTCTACCAACCAAGCTATACCGCACAAGTGGTATAGCCCGTACGTGTGTGATGGACTGCCACACACGTACGGTTCTGGTCAGCGCCAAGTTAGTGACTTTACTTTATTGTGCGGCTATGATCTTCCTCACTTCGGCATACAATTTTGGCAGCATTTATTGTGCATCTTGGCAACTGGAGAACAGTTTTGATTTGGGCTTACATGGTAAACAACTCAAATGAATATTTTATCGAGACTCATACATTTGTCCAAATGTGGCCAAGTAGACGCAATGCGGGTTTCCTGGACGTGGTCTACATCGCCGAAAGAAAAATATAAAGAAGACAATGCCTCTGGCATTTTCCACTAGTTTTTTTCATACATAAATCACCCGCTTGAATATTTTCTCTTCTCTTCTACGACTCTCTCATCGTCATTTGGGATGTCTGTTGTGATTTCCCTTCCTGGTTCCATGACCCGCCCTATCTTGCCTCTGATTGGCCTGGCCCTAATGTTTTGCCATAATCTCAGCCAATCGTGACTCATCATAGTAAACAACCAGCCAATCATAGATGTTCTTATAGGTGCAAGCACGTCTTGGGAGGAGGAAATGGAGGCCTTTGGTAGCCCATGGAAGTTGGGGTTTGGGGGAGAACAAGGGACACAACAAATAATGCCCTCCCGGTAACAGTTAGAGATGCTACCTAAGTAGAAGCATTTAAGTCCCATCTTAAAACTAATTTGTACACTCTAGCCTTTAAATAGACCCCCTTTTTGGACCAGTTGATCTGCCATTTCTTTTTTTTTTCACCTCTGCTCCCCTCTCCCTTGCGGCGGCGGCGGGGGGGGGCACAGGTCCGGTGGCCATGGATGAAGTGCTGGCTGTCCAGAGTCGGGACCCGGGGTGGACCGCTCGCCTGTGCATCGGTTGGGGACATCTCTGCCCGGCTGCTCTGCTCGGGATGGTCTCCTGCTGGGCCCACTATGGACTTGACTCTCACTATTATGTTAGATCCACTATGGACTGAACTTTCACAATATTATCTTAGACCCACTCGACGTCCATTGCATCCATTATCCACATCTGCGGTCCTCTCAAAGGTTTCTCATAGTCATTCACATTGACATCCCACTGGGTTGTGAGTTTTTCCTTGCCCTAATGTGGGCTCTGAACCGAGGATATCTTTGTGGCTTGTGCAGCCCTTTGAGACACTTGTGATGTAGGGCTACATAAATAAACATTGATTGATTGATTGATTGATTGATAAGCGATAAATAAATAAATCGATGTTAGCATATTTTTTTAATTCATCCATCCATCCATTCATTTCCTACCGCTTGTTGCTGGGGCCTATCTCAGCTGCATTCGGGCGGAAGGCGGTGTACACCCTGGACAAGTCGCCATCTCATCGCAGGGCTTTCTTAATTCATATCTTGTTTAAAAATATATCGATATATCTTACAAACTCGATACATCCCCCGGCCCTAGTTAGCTTCAATCAATCAATCAATCAATGTTTATTTATATAGTCCTAAATCACAAGTGTCTCAAAGGGCTGTACGAGCCACAACGACATCCGCGGTACAGAGCCCACATAAGGGCAAGGAAAAACTCACCGCAGTGGGACGTCGATGTCAATGACTATGAGAAACCTTGGAGAGGACCGCATATGTGGGCAACCCGCCTCCTCTAGGGGGGGACCGAAAGCACTGGATGTCGAGCGGGTCTAACATGATATTGTGAAATTCCAGTCCATAGTGGATCCAACATAACAGTGACAGTCTAGTCCATAGTGTATCCAATATAGTAGCAAAAGTCCCATCCATAGTGAAGCCAGCAGGAGACCATCCCAAGCGGAGACGCGTCAGCAGCGCAGAGATGTCCCCTACTGATGCACAGGCTAGCGGTCCATCCCGGGTCCTGACTCTGGACAGCCAGCACTTCTTACATGGCCACCGGACCTGTGTCCCTTCGCCTCCTCTGAAAAGTAACGGCAGATCAAATTGTCTAAAAAAGGGGTCTATTTAAAGGCTAGAGCAGTGGTTCTCAAATGGGGGTACGTGTACCCCTGGGGGTACTTGAAGGTATGCCAAGGGGTACGTGAGATTTTTTTTAAATATTCTAAAAATAGCAACAATTCAAAAATCCTTTATAAACATATCTATTGAATAATACTTCAACAAAATATGAATGTAAGTTCATAAACTGTGAAAGAAATGAAACAATGCAATAATCAGTGTTGACAGCTATATTTTTTGTGGACATGTTCCATAAATATTCATTTTTTTGGGAAGAAATGTTTAGAATTAAGTTCATGGATCCAGATGGATCTCTATTACAATCCCCAAAGAGGGCACTTTAAGTTGATGATTACTTCTATGTGTAGGAATCTTTATTTATAATTGAATCACTTGTTTATTTTTCAACGAGTTTTTAGTTATTGTTATATCTTTTTTCCAAATAGTTCAAGAAAGACCACTACAAATGAGCAATATTTTGCACTGTTATACGATTTAATAAATCAGAAACTGATGACATAGTGCTGTATTTTACTTCTTTATCTCTTTTTTTCAACCAAAAATGCTTGGCTCTGATTAAGGGGTACTTGAATTAAAAAAATGTTCACAGGGGGTACATCACTGAAAAAAGGTTGAGAACCACTAGGCTAGAGTATACAAATGAGTTTTAAAAAGGGATTTAAATGCTTCTGAGCTTAAGTATCATATCAACCCAAACTCCTTGGCGCTAAGGGTTAAAATAGTGCATGAGCGTGAACTGCATTTTAATTGCTTTTCAATTTATTTTCCCTCCCCTTTGCTGACTGAATCAGTCGTTGACCTCTTTGAAACCGCTCAACTGGGAGTACACAGCTCACTTACTGAAAATGACCAAGAACAGGGAATAAGAGTGACGAGGAGGCGAGAGAAAGATAAAGATCTTCGGGAAAAATTAAAAAGAAAATGTTCTCACTCTGCTCTTTAACGCACTTGAACTTTATCTCTTGTTTTATCTAAAAGCCCCCAACTCATCTCCTCTTCCTATTAGAAAAGGAGGACCTGGGGGCGGGAGACCGCGGGGGACACAGGGCTGCCTCCGCGGGGCACACTCCTCACAGCTGGGCCAGGTCAAAGGTCGCTGTGCTGATAAGCTGATGATTTATCCCGAAACTTTCAGATGTCGTCAGCAAACTCATCCGTGCAGATTTGAATGGGAAAAGGCTGCCAGATTTTCTTTGAGAAATGGAGTGGCGTTTGGCTGATAGTCGCAAAAAACTCAACCGAAAGCTTTTCGATCCAAAGACTACAAACAAGGGTCGACTTCTTTTTTTTTTTGGAGACGGTAAACGGACTAAACAGATCATTTAACATGCACGACTCGTCCAACAAGCAGAAGACTTGACTCCTGAATGGCTCAGCAACACATTCATCACGACGTCCCTGCAGGCCAAACCATCCGGACAAACATTGCCAAAATGAGTCAGCTGGGGAATAACTCCCTCCATTGACTCCAACTTCAGCGGAAGCTTTCAGCTTCACAAACGACGGCAGCAAGAGAGCAGAGGCAGGGTGTAGACGTGGCACCAGGAATAGGAGTGAAAAATAGCAAGAATGTAAAAATGTTGGCACAAGGTGATAATGGCTCACCAGTAGCTTTTTTGGGACGTTTGTTTACGCCTCTGATGCAATGTTTAGATCATCCCACACACCAGGCTTCTTATTGCAGCATTTTCTATTGTTTCAAAGATGACAGTAACTATTAGTACAAAAATCAGGTTTTCCCAGAGATTGCCAAGATATGTATGGCGGTGGGGGCGTGGTTACCATCATTTTGTTAGTATGCATAATTGGCTAAGATGATATCCATCCATCCATCCATTTTCTACCGTTTGTCCCTTTTTCTGTTGCGGAGGGGTTCTGGAGCCTGTCTCAGCTGCATTCGGGCAGAAGGCGGTGTATACCCTGGACACGTCGCCACCGCATCACAGGGCCAACACAGATAGACAGACAACATTCACACTCACATTCACACACTAGAGCCAATTTAGTGTTGCCAATCAACCTATCTCCAGGTGCATGTCTTTGGAGGTGGGAGGAAGCCGGAGAACCCGGAGGGAACCCGGAGGGAACCCACGCAGTCACGAGGAGAACATGCAAACTCAACACAGAAAGATCCCGAGCGCAGGATCCAACCCAGGACTACTCAGGACCTTCGTTTTGTGAGGCAGACGCACTAACCCCTGTGCCATTTTGTCAATATGCATAATTGGCTATGATGATACCCATCCATCCATCCATTTTCTACTGCTTGTCCCTTTCGGGATCGCAGGGGGTTCTGCAGTCTATCTCAGCTGCATTCAGGTGGAAGGCAGTGCACACCCTGGACAAGTCGCCACCTCATCGCAGGGCCAACACAGATAGACAGACAACATTCACACTCACATTCACACACTAGGGCCAATTTAGTGTTGCCAATCAACCTATCCCCAGGTGCATGTCTTTGGAGGTGGGAGGATGCTGGAGAACCCGGAGGGAACCCACGCATTAATGGGGAGAACATGCAAACTCAACACAGAAAGATCCGGAGCGCAGGATCAAACCTAAGACTACTGAAGAACTTCATATTGTGAGGCACATACATTAACCCCTGGTCCACCGTCCTGCCCACTATGATGATATGATTTTCTTTAAAAAAGTTAATAAAATGTATACATAAACAATTATTGATTGGTATTAACATATATACAGTACATGCTTTCCCACGACCCCGAAAGGGACAAGCGGTAGGAAATGCATGGATGGATGGATTATGAGACTGGGCAGCATGGTGAAACAGGGGTTAGTGCATGTGCCTCACAATATGAAGGTCCTGAGTAGTCCTGAGGTCAATCCCGGGCTCGGGTTCTTTCTGTGTGGAGTTTGCATGTTCTCCCCGTGACTGCGTGGGTTCCCTCCTGGTACTCCGGCTTCCTCCCACCTCCAAAAACATGCACCTGGGGATAGGTTGATTGGCAACACTAAATTGGCCGTAGTGTGTGAATGTGAGTGTGAATGTTGTCTGTCTATCTGTGTTGGCTCTGCGATCAGGCAGAGATTTGTCCAGGGTGTACGCCGCCTTCCGCCCAGATGCAGGTGAGATAGGCTCCAGCATCCCCCGCGACCTCAAACAGGGCAACAAATTTATATATATATTAGGGCTGCAAATCTTTGGGTGTCCCACGATTCGATTCAATATCGATTCTTGGGGTCGCGATTCGATTATATATCGATTTTTTTGATTCAACGCGATTCTCGATTCAAAAACAATATTTTTCAATTCAAAACGATTCTGTATTCATTCAATACATAGGATTTCAGCAGGATCTACCCCAGTCTGCTGACATCCTAGCAGAGTAGTAGATTTTTTTTTAAAAAGCATTTATAATTGTGAAGGACAATACTTTATCTACTGATTGCAATAATGTACATTTGTTTTAACTATTAAACGAACCAAAAATATGACTTATTTTATCTTTGTAAAAACATTGGACACAGTGTGTTGTCAAGCCTATGAGATGCGATGCAAGTGTAAGCCACTGTGACACTATTGTTCTTTTATTTTTATTTTTATAAATGTCTAATGATAATGTCAATGAGGGATTTTTAATCACTGCTATGCTGAAATTATAACTATTGTTGATACTGTTGTTGATAATATTCATTTTTGTTTCACTACTTTTGGTTTGTTCTGTGTCGTGTTTGTGTCTCCTCTCAATTGCTCTGTTTATTGTAGTTCTGAGTGTTGCTGGGTCAGGTTTGGTTTTGGAATTGGATTGCATTTTTATGTTATTGCTGTGTATTGTTTTGTGAGATTGATGAAAAATATAAAAATTAAAATAAAAACAGTAAAAAAAAAAATAAATAAATAAATAAATAAATTTGTTTTTATTTGTTTTTTAAATGTGAATCGATTCTGAATCGCAGAACGTGAGAATCGCGATTTGTATTTGATTCAATTTTTTCCGACACCCCTAATATATATATATATATATATATTTATATATATATATGTGTATATATATATATATATATATATATATATATATATATATATATATATATATATATATAGTATATATATATATATACAGTATATAGCTAGAATTCACTGACAGTTAAGTATATATATATATATATATATATATATATATATATATATATATATATATATATATACATATATATATATATATACGAAATATTTGACTTGGTGAATTCTAGCTATATACTCCTCCCCTCTTAACCACGCCCCCAACCCCACCCCCGCTCCACCCCCGACCACAAACCCACCCGACCACAAACCCACCCCACCCCATCCCCCACCTCCCGAAATCGGAGGTGTCAAGGTTGGCAAGTATGTGGCGGCTTTAATTTTGCATTGGCGGTGCGCCACAATCAGTTACATTAAGGGGAAACCCTGCAAAAATATGACTTTGTATGACCTAATGTGGTGGCTTTCGAAGACAGCATCTCAAACAATATTACAGTATTAAATTCGGAACTATAAACCGATACTTTTTTCCTACACTTTTAAACCTGCGGCCTATAAAACGGAGCGGCTGATTTATGGATTTTTTTTTTTATGGTAGCTGAAAAAAATAACATTTTATTTAAAAAAACAAACAAACAAAAAACAAGCAAAATCACTGAGAGGTGTTTTATGGTTTGTCCTAAGGTGCCATATTTTGGACTTCTAGCCGTCCATAGCATTTCTATTAGTATAGAATCTTCATTCATCACTTCAAGCAACGTTTGTAAGTTTTACAGTATAATCAAAACTGTTTATGCTTACTAAACCGTCTTTAGGAGTGTATTTTATCATAATGTAATATTGCTAGCGTTGTTATCATTAACTAATATGCTGACATGCTTACGAGTGTGTGTTGGTATTATTTGCTTGCAAAGGCAATCTTATTGCATTGTTTTAGTTTGGCTAATTCCTCAGTAAATTCACCAAGACGTTATTGTGGAGTTATTCTGTTTAGCTGGTTGGAGAACAAGCTTCCGCAGCTAGTAAATCCATGACGATGACTTCTGTTTTGTTTAATCAGCCGTTTTACTGCTCTGTTACAGACACCATTTGTAAACATTTAGGGTATGTAAATATACATTTACAGAAACTTTATGTGTGAATAAACCATTTTGCAATATATATATACAAATATGCAGCCTTTAGATTTTTTTTTTTATTATTCTAAAATTTAGTGAGTGAGACTTATATCCCGATGCACTCTATAGTCCGGAAAATACGGTACATTATAATCCTTCAAAGCTTCCGGCAACAGATGTCAACAAAAGAAGCATTTTTTTGTTTTGTTCTTTAAGATTTTCTACTACTATTTTTGCAACCTCCCATATCCGTGCATGTCACTGTTTAGTTGAAGAACAAAAAAATATTTGGCGCCACAACGCTCATTTTAATGTTAAATATGTCCAACATTACAGGTAATATTAAACTCTAATAAAGCGCTAAATACATTTCATCCATTATTATCATAATTATTATTATTAAAGGTTATACTGTCCCATTTCACAATTGGTGTGTCCCTCTGGTTGCATTTGAAGGACAGTTGTTTTGTTTTTTTATTTATGGAGAGTGTGCACAATACATTAATCTGGGCACGTACGACCGGTAGAGGGCCACAAGGAAGGGCCAGGACACATCGGAGAAACACAGATGGCTGGAGAGGAGCTGGACAAAGTAGCCGGCTTGTTAAGCTCAACCCGACCAGAAGAGGATTGATTGATGGGTGTATGGATTACATCATGACACCAAGCGAAGGCTCTTTCAAATGTCCCTTGTATTGCTATTATCCAAAATAGGTTGCTCACTGTGACATACTTGTAACAGTAGGAAAACGTGAGACAATTACAGGCCTACTGAAACCCACTACTACCGACCACGCAGTCTGATAGTTTATATATCAATGATGAAATATTAACATTGCAACACATGCCAATACGGCCTTTTTAGTTTACTAAATTGCAATTTTAAATTTCCCGCGAGTTTCTTGTTGAAAACGTCGCGTGACGTCACTGACTGTCAGGAAATATTAGCAGCTGCACCACTCGCGGCTAAAAGTCGTCTGCTTTAACGGCATAATTACACAGTATTTTGGACATCTGTGTTGCTGAATCTTTTGCAATTTGTTCATTTAATAATGTAGACTGTAAAAAAACAATGCTGTTGGTGGAAAGCCGTGTATTGCAGCTGTCTTTAGCACAGAGACACAGCCGGTGTTTCTTTGTTTGTTTTGAAGCGGAGCAGTCAAGCGAACATGTTTTCTCTACGTCAACCAGCATGTTTTTGGATCGGTAAATTGTGAGATATATCTTACCGGAAAAAACATTGGATTATTCGTCGTCCTGCAGCAGCGGCAGCAGTGAGCTTGGCTCCTCGGCTTCTCTCTGAGACACTTCGTGTTCACCGCAGCCATCCGACCTCGATGTATGTCTTTACATCTTTAAAATCTCACTAAAACACTATTAAAACAATAAGCAGACAGGGGATCTTCCAGAATTATCCTAGTAAATGTGTCTGATTACATCTGAAACACTCACACTGCCGTCGCCCGGAGCCGTCGCTTTTTTTTTTTCTATTTCTTCACTATCACGGATCTTTCATCCTCGCTCAAATTAATGGGGAAATTGTCGCTTTCTCGGTCCGAATTGCTCTTACTCCTGGTGGCTCCCATTAAAAACATTTGGAATATGTGTGGAGCCCTGCAACTTGTGACGTCACGCGCACATACTTCCAGTAAAGGCAGGGCTTTTCTATTGGCGACCAAAAGTTGCACACTTTATCGTCGATGTTCTCTACCAAATCCTTTCAGCGAAAATATGGCAATATCGCAAAATGATCAAGTATGACACATAAAATGGACCTGCTATTCCCGTTTAAATAAGAAAATCTCATTTCAGTAGGCCCTTAAGGGAATCCCATCAACCCTTCAACAAGGTTGCATTCTCCTGAGGTTGCATGTAAAGGAAGGCTGCACATTACTACTTTGCCATTGATGCCAATATGTTGTCACCTGGCATCATGACATAAACATTGTACGGTAGTAAAATTTGATGGAACCAGTAAACCTCATGTACCATTTAACAAGGGTTGCGTCTTGCCAGCTGATTACATAACAATGCAGCGCAAAAGCTGTTTAGGTTGTCCGTTTCATTGTTACCATCCCAAAGACTTTTAAAAGGGACTTATTTGGTAAAACACCTTTGCTTATTTATTGGTACCTGTTTTTGTATATTTGGGATCTGCTTCAGTCCCGAAAATGTGAAATCAAACCATGGAAGCATGGCGCAGATATTTATAAAATAATATTGCCTTACTTCAAATTTCCTCCAAACAAGGAGTTTGGAATGTGCCCCATGTGTGACATTTTTTCCCCATGCATCCTTCGCTGTTGCCATTTCTAATACAAAACTGTGTATAATTCTGACATATCTGTCAGGATGCTCGCGCTAAAAAAAACTACAACAAGAGTGAGATATGGTGTGTGCGCATTGATTGCGTGGAAGTTTGTTTATTGCCCCTGCTGGAAAAGAGCGCCTCGTCAAAGCATGCATGATTGTGTATGGTTCAACACAAACATACACACTACAACTGATTGATTGATTGATTGATTGATTGAAACTTTTATTCGTAGTTTTCACAGTACAGTACATATTCCGTACAATTGACCACTAAATGGTAACACCTGAATAAGTTTTTCAACTTGTTTAAGTCAGGGTCTATTGTCTCCTTGAACAGATAGCTGGCCCAGGCAAGTCTACACACACAGCCAATGGAAAATTCTGTTTCATGAACCTAAGTGTTTTCCCAATTACATGGACTACTACTCTGAAGGTTCTGTTTGTATTCCTCACCATGTTGGACACATACAGCAGCGGTGTTGTGTCATCACGGACTCCTCAGAGCCTCAGACTGACAGTGCTTTACAGTCCCCTGGATGCTTGAGCTGCAGTGACACATTAAGCCAGCAGAGGGCGTCACTTCTATATGCAGATGCCTGCAAGCCTACTGAGGCCTTTATGCATGTTCTAAAATTATTGTTTATTTGAATTATAATTAAATATTATCAAATGAATACAAGATTTCATTATATATTTTTATAAATATTTTAATTATGTTTGGGTCCAGGTAGGACAAAATTAGTCAAGTTCTGCACTCCAAACTAATTCTAATAACATAAAGCTACAGGAATGTTTCCATCGATAATGATGTTTAGGTCAGTGGTCCAAAACAACCTTGAAGGCGAGTACGCATAAATGTCTAATAACGTAGAGATACTAAAGAGAAAATGTTCAAATCATGAGTGTGTCGAACTGCACGTCAGCCCTTCCGCGCTCACATTAACATTTCAATGAAGTCCTTCATCTGTCATCACTTTGCATCTCCTCTTTTCTTTTTCCCCCCACATCCTTGCCGGCTTGGATGACCCAGCTGTTACTGCAAACAAAAAAATAAATGGAGGAAAAAGAAGACAGGTGGCTTCTTCAGAAGCCTCATTTGAGGGAAAAAATAAAAGAGGAAGTCTCGGGGGCGACGTTGCGTCGCTCACGCACACTTGCTGAGTATACTAGGGCTGGACTACGTGCCCCGACTCACACACACACTCTTTGGCAAGGTGCAACTGCCTCTCATTATTATATTTATGGCTTTAGCAATGCTACTATGACAGTACGTAATTGGAATTACAATCTAATCTGACTCATTTGATGCAATAAATGCCATGTCATAGTGTTCCACTCCGGTCCTGTAGGTGGCGTAATGTGTTTTACTCCAGGGCCTGAGCACCAACTCTCTACAAAATACAGCACAGGATTTCATTCTACATTTACCAACAAGAAGGGGATTACAACGTAAGCTTCAGCTTGTCGTGCTTGCAGGGGAGTAATGATCAGTTTCTGTATGAAACACTATTTTGAAAGGTCAATGACCTGCAGTTACACTTCAACAACTTCAGGAAGTTGTCTCTCTCCAATTTAACCTCCTAGGACCTGGCGCCTACATATGTGGACATCACATTTTTGGTTGTGTAAGCCACAATACAACATTTTCTCCGAAAGACCTTGGTTTCTACTTACGAGGACATTGCACAGCCAATTAGTGGTGGAGGAAGATAGCACATCACATGTTGGATTCAAGACAGTTGAAAACTCATCCAAAAGAGTTCAGATGGCACCTTTCAACTGGTTTTGTTTTTCATACTCATTGGGTTCCAAAGAGCCCACATAGCCAATCCAAATGCATAACATACGAGAGTCCCTGTCTTAGGAGGCTGTGATAGTGAAGTGAAAAATGGTCGTTATACTACAAAGACGTGACCTAGCATCAATAGCATTAAGGGGATACATGGCCGTGCCACATTACCACGTTGATCTCAGGATTATTGGAGCTCCACCATTATCAACAATCAATATTGTTGTGCAATTGAAAACAACGTAGCCTTTTTTTTTTGCAAGCCATGATAGAAATCATTTTATTCTCCATGTACAGTGAACTTTAATAAAAATATCACTTCATTTTTAGGAACTGATTTCGCAGCTTTCGTCATTATTGGAAAAGTGCGAAATGAACGTCTGTCCTAGTTGTTCATTGCGATACGGCGAAAGTGCCGTTAATTTGACAAAATCTGGAAAAGATGAATACGTAGCAATTGCATTTGTAATCTGAATCTTAGTTAACTTGCGCCCCAGAAACATATTTTTACATTACACTACGGAACATTAATTCAATTATCCTTAGTCGCTTGGGGGGAAAAAAGTCAACAAGAAGGGTGTGTATACCAGCTGTGTTTTAAGTGTGAATGTGAAGAAGCTCGCCTCCCAGGTGCCCACATTATCGTTTTTACATTTTCGGACTAACGTCAACACTGGTTGGAATAGTAACTGTATTACTCTTGCAGCAGTCTAAATGCTTTAAGTGTTGCCTGACAGCAGGGATGTCAAACTCATTTTAGATGGGGGGCCACAAGTTGGCCAGACTGGTAAAATCACGGCATGATAACTTAAAAATAAAGACAACTTTTTCTTTGTTTAAAAATAGAACAAAGACATTTTGAAAATGTACAAATCATAATGTTGTTGGGGGTTTTTTTACACTTACGTGTTGCGGTCAATAGTGTTCTATATTTATTTGTCGTTATTTATACTTTCTGAATAAATTATGTGATAATGTTCATCAGTTAACTCATTGGAGTTTATTTTCAATCCATCAAGATAAAACAAATTATATCAAAACCAAATAAAAGGATGTTATTTATGAAGTTTGCTCATTTTCCTCGACTGGTGTACTAACGTCATGTGTTTTTTTTGTTTTTTTTTACATATGTAGCATCATCTACAAAGACACAAAGAATTGTTATTGTGACATCTAGTGGACACATTTAGAAAAGCAATTTCTTTCATTCAAAAATTTCGGCCTCATTTTATTCTTACCAAACTCATCCTGCGGGCCAAATAAAACCTGTTGGCAGGCCTGATCCGGCCCGCGGGCCGCACGTTTGACACCCCTTCCTTACAGGTACAGTCCTTTTTTTGTTTGTTTTACATTGACTGCAGTTCGACCCAGGAACAGATCAAGTTATTATTGCTCATAATAACCACAGACAGGACTACGTGTTCAAACACACACACACAGACGCACACACGCACTCACGCACATACACACACACACACACACACACACACATTCTTGTATTTGTTATCTTCTCGAGACCTCCAAAAAAATCCTACCTCTTTAGGACCACCCTTACTAGACATAAATAGATTTGTATTTACTACATTAATAATATGTACATACTATGCAAACATAAAAACACTTGTTGTAAAAAAAAAATAGGTTGGACTTTTACAAGAAAAAGGTTACAATTTCACAAGAAAAACGTATATATATATATCCATCCATCCATCCATTTTTCTACCGCTTATTCACTTGTGGGGTCGCGGTGGGCGCTGGCGCCTATCTCAGCTACAATCGGGCGGAAGGCGGGGTACACCCTGGACAAGTCGCCACCTCATCGCAGGGCGTATATATATATATATATATATATATATATATATATATATATATATATATATATATATACATATATATATATATATGTATTCTAATAAAAGTCGTCATTTTACTCAACGCAAGTCAAAGTTTTACAAGAAAAACTGAACATTTGTGCGATATTATGACAAAAGTTGGAATTTTACTCAATGACAGTCGCAATTTTACAAGAAAACCTTAAAATGTTGTCAACTTTATGAAATGAGTCGTCGTTTTACTCGACAAAAGTTACCGTTTTATAAGAAAACTTTAAAGTTTTGGCAATATTAAAATAATAATTAGAATTTTACTTGGCAAAATTATGACAAAAATGTTACTATTTTACAAGAACAACAAAAAAATTTGTTAAATAGTTGTAAGAGTCTACTTGTATATGACAAATGTCACCATTTTGCATTAAAAAATAATGATTTTACATACAAAAATGTATACTTTTACAAGAAAATATTACAGAAACAGAAAGAATATAATAAATTGTCCCCAATTTTATAGAAAAAAGTCGACACATTGTGAGAAAAAGACTGCTTTTAGTTATTTTTTTATATTTTTAACATTTGGTTTGAAATCAGTTTTTATTGTCGTTATTTACTTCAAGTTATTACAGTATGTCCCTATATATATATATATATATACATATTTATTTATTTATTTTTAATACATTTTGGCCAAAGGGGGCACATTTCAATATCTTACACGCACTTGTCTTTGGCCAGGGGGGAGCACTTCAAATTTTTACACACACTTGTTATTTCATATGTTAACCAGAGGGGGAAGACTTTTAAAACCGACACAGTCAATTTGAAAAATCCCTCCTTTTTGGGACCACCCTTATTTCGATAGATTTCAATGAGACATTCTCTAATAGATTTGATGCTTTTCCGTATTGGGACCATAATTTATGTCCTAACATGTTCACTGGTCTTCATATGGACGGTACTTTTCCATGTTGATGTCTCAAGAAGGGCAGAAATACACACACACACAGACAAAAACACACTCACACACGCATTCTTGTATTTGTTACCTTCTTGCGACCTCCAAAAAATGCCTACATCTTTAGGACCACCCTTTCTAGATCAATATATAAAGAATTGTATTTACTACATTAATAATGGGCAGAAGTACAAGAACACACACACACTTTTTGGCGTTGATTGATGACCGCGGAAGCAATGCAAGGTATTCTTGGTGAAATATTACAGTTATTGTTTTACCAAGGTTAATATGACAGCATGTCAGTAGAATCAACAGTTAGTTTTAATAGGTTGAAATTGATATTGAATGCAGAGGTATATGGAGTTTTGTGGTTAGAGTGTCCGCCCTGAAATCGGTAGGTCGTGAGTTCAAACCCCGGCCAAGTCATACCAAAGACTATAAAACTGGGACCCATTACCGCCCTGCTTGGCACTCAGTATCAAGGGTTGGAATTGGGGCTTGAATCACAAAAAATGCTCACTGCTGCCCTCACCTCCCAGGGGGTGAACAAGGGCATGGTTCAAAATTGCAGAGGTTTATTTCACCACACCAAGTGCAGTGTTTTACTTTTTTTTTGAGCCAAGGCACACTGTATCTCAGGGCACACTATCAATCAATCAATCAATCAATGTTTATTTTTATAGCCCTAAATCACAAGTGTCTCAAAGGGCTGCACAAGCCACAACGACACCTGCGGATCAGCCCCCACATAAGGGCAAGGAAAAACTCATTGCTAGTGTGCCAGTCTAGTGTGCCTTGGGAGATTATCTAATTTCACCTATTTGGGTTAAACATATGTTTTGCAATACAGTAATTATATAGGGCAGCACGGTGAAACAGGGGTTAGTGCATGTGCCTCACAATACGAAGGTCCTGAGCAGTATTGGGTTCAATCCCGGGCTCGGGATCTTTCATGTTCTCCCCATGACTGCGTGGGTTCTCTTTCGGTACTCTGGCTTCCTCCCACTTCCAAAGACATGCACCTGGGAATAATTTGATTGGCAACACTAAATGGTCCCTAGTGTGTGAATGTGAGTGTGAATGTTGTCTGTCTATCTGTGTTGGCCCTGTGATGAGGTGGCAACGTTTCCAGGGTGTACACCGCCTTCCGCCCGAATGCAGCTGAGATAGGCTCAGAACCCCCTGCAACCCCAAAAAGGGACAAACAGTAGAACATGGATGGATGGACAGTAATTATAGTCTGCAAATGATGTTGTTGTTGAGTGTCGGTGCTATTTAGAGCTCGGCAGAGTAACAGTGTTCTACTCTTCCGTATCAGTAGGTGGCAGCCGGTAGCTAATTGCTTTGTAGATGTCAGAAACAGCGGGAGGCAGCGTGAAGGTAAAAAAGTATCTATTGCTTTAACCAAAAATAAGCAAAAATTGAGAGCCCCTAAGAAAGGGCATTGAAGCTTAGAGATGGCTGTGCAGAACGAAACTAAAACTGAACTAGCTACAAAGTAAACAAAAACAGAATGCTCGACGACAGCAAAGAATTACTGTGGAGTATAGTGACACAGTGGTTGAAAAAGATTAAGACTGATATAGTGTGAATGTGAGTGTGAATGTTGATGAGGTGGCAACTTTTCCAGGGTGTTCGCCTCCTTCCGCCCGAATGCAGCTGAGATAGGCTCCAACACTACTCTTGACCCCAAAAAGGGACAAGCGGTAGAAAATGGATGGATGGACAGTAATTATATTCTGCAAATGATGTGTTGTTGTTGAGTGTCGGTGCCTTCTAGAACTCGGCAGAGTAACCGTGTAATACTCTTCAATATCAGTAGGTTTCAGTCAGTAGCTAATTGCTTTGAAGATGTCGGAAACAGTGGGAGACAGTGTGAAGGTAAAAAAGTGCCTAATGTTTGAACCAAAAATAAACAAAAGGTGAGAGCCGCTAAGAAAAGGCATTGAAGCTCAGAGATGGCTATGCAGAACAAAACTAAAACGGAACTGGCTACAAAGTAAACAAAAACAGAATGCTGGACGACAGCAAAGACTTACTGTGGAGCAAAGTTGTGACGCTTGGCTGGCATCATGGTGTGGTTTTGTTTTCTCAATAGAGGCAGTCGGAATGGACACAGCGTGAAGGTAAGAACTGAGGATTTATTATCACTACAAAAACGGACTAGGAACAGATAACACTTGCACAAAGGCACTAAAGACAAAACAAACAGAAAGCACTAGTATGTGAGCTAGGGACAAGCAACAGAATAGCGTGGAAGCTAAAGTACACAAAGTCTTTACCACAAGCGGGGATAGCGACATCACCTGTTGCATCAAATAGCAAATTAGACTGTGAGGACGAATGACAAAAAAGGTCAGGCTTAAATAGGAACAGAAATGAGGAGGCAGGTGCACGTCAAAAACACAAGGCAGGTGACACTAATACGTAACTATGACAACAGAACGAAACAAGAAATGCCACCAGGAACTAAGGAAGACAAAATAACAGAACACAACCAGAATATGCAATGATCCAAGTAGCGGATCATGACAAAAGTGACACAGTGGTTGAAAAAGACTGACATAGTGTGTGTGTGTGTGTGAGACAAACATTGGTACTTTAAAGGGGAACATTATCACAATTTCAGAAGGGTTAAAACCAATAAAAATCAGTTCCCAGTGGTTTATTTTATTTTTCAAAATTTTACCCATCATGGAACATCCCGAAAAAAGGCTTTAAAGTGCCTGATTTTCGTTATCTGTAAATCCAGCCGTCCATTTTCCTGTGACGTCACTGCGTGACGCCAGTACAAACAAACATGGCGGATAGCACAGAAAGGTAAAGCATAGTAGCTTGGATTCAGACTTGGATTTCAGCGGCTTAAGCGATTCAACAGATTACGCATGTATTGAAACGGGTGGTTGGAGTATGGAGGCAGATAGCG